>NC_058341.1:0-155000 GCF_905475395.1 Chrysoperla carnea
TGTATAAGGTATTTTGAGCCAAAAAATACAAAAATCATATTCATTTGATGATTCGATTATTAGTTTTTGAGAAAATTGCATTTTTCGTTAAATTTTTGCCGATATTTTGGAAACTGAGCATCGAATCGTCAAATGAACACGATTTTCGTATTTTCCAGGTTGAAATTAGTCTAGAAAATGATTTTTATCCAAATCGGAGCGAATCTGTTGACCTCGATTTTTTTAATTTTCTGAGGCCGACCCCCCCTTTGAAAAAATTCGAAAAATCGAAAGTAATTTTATGTCTCCAATTTCGCCCGAACTTTGTATAAAAGGTAATTTTGAGCAAAAAATACAAAAATCATATTCATTTGATGATTCGATTATTAGTTTTTGAGAAAATTGCACTTTTCGTTAAATTTTTGCCGATATTTTGGAAACTGAGCATCGAATCGTCAAATGAACACGATTTTCGTATTTTCCAGGTTGAAATTAGTCTAGAAAATGATTTTTATCCAAATCGGAGCGAATCTGTTGACTCGATTTTTTTAATTTTCTGAGGCCGACCCCCCCTTTGAAAAAATTCGAAAAATCGAAAGTAATTTTATGTCTCCAATTTCACCCGAACTTAGTGTATAAGGTAATTTTGAGCCAAAAAAATACAAAAATCATATTCATTTGATGATTCGATTATTAGTTTTTGAGAAAATTGCATTTTTCGTTAAATTTTTGCGGATATTTTGGAAACTGAGCATCGAATCGTCAAATGAACACGATTTTCGTATTTTCCAGGTTGAAATTAGTCTAGAAAATGATTTTTATCCAAATCGGAGCGAATCTGTTGACTCGATTTTTTTAATTTTCTGAGGCCGACCCCCCCTTTGAAAAAATTCGAAAAATCGAAAGTAATTTTATGTCTCCAATTTCGCCCGAACTTAGTGTATAAGGTAATTTTGAGCCAAAAAATACAAAAATCATATTCATTTGATGATTCGATTATTAGTTTTTGAGAAAATTGCATTTTTCGTTAAATTTTTGCCGATATTTTGGAAACTGAGCATCGAATCGTCAAATGAACACGATTTTCGTATTTTCCAGGTTGAAATTAGTCTAGAAAATGATTTTTATCCAAATCGGAGCGAATCTGTTGACTCGATTTTTTTAATTTTCTGATGGCCGACCCCCCCTTTGAAAAAATTCGAAAAATCGAAAGTAATTTTATGTCTCCAATTTCGCCCGAACTTAGTGTATAAGGTAATTTTGAGCCAAAAAATACAAAAAATCATATTCATTTGATGATTCGATTATTAGTTTTTGAGAAAATTGCATTTTTCGTTAAATTTTTGCCGATATTTTGGAAACTGAGCATCGAATCGTCAAATGAACACGATTTTCGTATTTTCCCAGGTTGAAATTAGTCTAGAAAATGATTTTTTATCCAAATCGGAGCGAATCTGTTGACTCGATTTTTTTAATTTTCTGAGGCCGACCCCCCCCTTTGAAAAAATTCGAAAAATCGAAAGTAATTTTATGTCTCCAATTTCGCCCGAACTTTGTATAAAAGGTAATTTTGAGCAAAAAAATACAAAAATCATATTCATTTGATGATTCGATTATTAGTTTTTGAGAAAATTGCACTTTTCGTTAAATTTTTGCCGATATTTTGGAAACTGAGCATCGAATCGTCAAATGAACACGATTTTCGTATTTTCCAGGTTGAAATTAGTCTAGAAAATGATTTTTATCCAAATCGGAGCGAATCTGTTGACTCGATTTTTTTAATTTTCTGAGGCCGACCCCCCCTTTGAAAAAATTCGAAAAATCGAAAGTAATTTTATGTCTCCAATTTCGCCCGAACTTTGTATAAAAGGTAATTTTGAGCAAAAAAATACAAAAATCATATTCATTTGATGATTCGATTATTAGTTTTTGAGAAAATTGCACTTTTCGTTAAATTTTTGCCGATATTTTGGAAATCTGAGCATCGAATCGTCAAATGAACACGATTTTCGTATTTTCCAGGTTGAAATTAGTCTAGAAAATGATTTTTATCCAAATCGGAGCGAATCTGTTGACTCGATTTTTTTAATTTTCTGAGGCCGACCCCCCCTTTGAAAAAGTTCGAAAAATCGAAAGTAATTTTATGTCTCCAATTTCGCCCGAACTTAGTGTATAAGGTAATTTTGACCCAAAAAAATACAAAAATCATATTCATTTGATGATTCGATTATTAGTTTTTGAGAAAATTGCACTTTTCGTTAAATTTTTGCCGATATTTTGGAAACTGAGCATCGAATCGTCAAATGAACACGATTTTTCGTATTTTCCAGGTTGAAATTAGTCTAGAAAATGATTTTTATCCAAATCGGAGCGAATCTGTTGACTCGATTTTTTTAATTTTCTGAGGCCGACCCCCCCTTTGAAAAAATTCGAAAAATCGAAAGTAAATTTATGTCTCCAATTTCGCCCGAACTTTGTATAAAAGGTATTTTGAGCAAAAAAATACAAAAAATCATATTCATTTGATGATTCGATTATTAGTTTTGAGAAAATTGCACTTTTCGTAAATTTTTGCCGATATTTTGGAAACTGAGCATCGAATCTTCAAATGAACACGATTTTCGTATTATCCAGGTTGAAATTAGTCTAGAAAATGATTTTTATCCAAATCGGACCGAATCTGTTGACTCGATTTTTTTTATTTTCTGAGGCCGACCCCCCCTTTGAAAAAATTCGAAAAATCGAAAGTAATTTTATGTCTCCAATTTCGCCCGAACTTTGTATAAAAGGTAATTTTGAGCAAAAAAAATACAAAAATCATATTCATTTGATGATTCGATTATTAGTTTTTGAGAAAATTGCACTTTTCGTTAAATTTTTGCCGATATTTTGGAAACTGAGCATCGAATCGTCAATGAACACGATTTTCGTATTTTCCAGGTTGAAATTAGTCTAGAAAATGATTTTTTATCCAAATCGGAGCGAATATGTTGACTCGATTTTTTTAATTTTCTGAGGCCGACCCCCCCTTTGAAAAAATTCGAAAAATCGAAAGTAATTTTATGTCTCCAATTTCACCCGAACTTTGTATAAAAGGTAATTTTGAGCAAAAAAATACAAAAATCATATTCATTTGATGATTCGATTATTAGTTTTTGAGAAAATTGCACTTTTCGTTAAATTTTTGCCGATATTTTGGAAACTGAGCATCGAATCGTCAAATGAACACGATTTTTGTATTTTCCAGGTTGAAATTAGTCTAGAAAATGATTTTTATCCAAATCGGAGCGAATCTGTTGACTCGATTTTTTTAATTTTCTGAGGCCGACCCCCCCTTTGAAAAAATTCGAAAATCGAAAGTAATTTTATGTCTCCAATTTCGCCCGAACTTTGTATAAAAGGTAATTTTGAGCAAAAAAATACAAAAATCATATTCATTTTGATGATTCGATTATTAGTTTTTGAGAAATTGCATTTTTCGTTAAATTTTTGCCGATATTTTGGAAACTGAGCATCGAATCGTCAAATGAACACGATTTTCGTATTTTCCAGGTTGAAATTAGTCTAGAAAATGATTTTTATCCAAATCGGAGCGAATCTGTTGACTCGATTTTTTTAATTTTCTGAGGCCGACCCCCCCTTTGAAAAAATTCGAAAAATCGAAAGTAATTTTATGTCTCCAATTTCGCCCGAACTTTGTATAAAAGGTAATTTTGAGCCAAAAAATACAAAAATCATATTCATTTGATGATTCGATTATTAGTTTTTGAGAAAATTGCACTTTTCGTTAAATATTTGCCGATATTTTGGAAACTGAGCATCGAATCTTCAAATGAACACGATTTTCGTATTTTCCAGGTTGAAATTAGTCTAGAAAATGATTTTTATCCAAATCGGAGCGAATCTGTTGACTCGATTTTTTTAATTTTCTGAGGCCGACCCCCCCTTTGAAAAAATTCGAAAAATCGAAAGTAATTTTATGTCTCCAATTTCGCCCGAACTTTGTATAAAAGGTAATTTTGAGCAAAAAAATACAAAAATCATATTCATTTGATGATTCGATTATTAGTTTTTGAGAAAATTGCACTTTTCGTTAAATTTTTGCCGATATTTTGGAAACTGAGCATCGAATCGTCAAATGAACACGATTTTCGTATTTTCCAGGTTGAAATTAGTCTAGAAAATGATTTTTATCCAAATCGGAGCGAATCTGTTGACTCGATTTTTTTAATTTTCTGAGGCCGACCCCCCCTTTGAAAAAATTCGAAAAATCGAAAGTAATTTTATGTCTCCAATTTCGCCCGAACTTAGTGTATAAGGTAATTTTGAGCCAAAAAATACAAAAATCATATTCATTTGATGATTCGATTATTAGTTTTTGAGAAAATTGCATTTTTCGTTAAATTTTTGCCGATATTTTGGAAACTGAGCATCGAATCGTCAAATGAACACGATTTTCGTATTTTCCAGGTTGAAATTAGTCTAGAAAATGATTTTTATCCAAATCGGAGCGAATCTGTTGACTCGATTTTTTTAATTTTCTGAGGCCGACCCCCCCTTTGAAAAAATTCGAAAAATCGAAAGTAATTTTATGTCTCCAATTTCGCCCGAACTTTGTATAAAAGGTAATTTTGAGCAAAAAAATACAAAAATCATATTCATTTGATGATTCGATTATTAGTTTTTGAGAAAATTGCACTTTTCGTTAAATTTTTGCCGATATTTTGGAAACTGAGCATCGAATCGTCAAATGAACACGATTTTCGTATTTTCCAGGTTGAAATTAGTCTAGAAAATGATTTTTATCCAAATCGGAGCGAATCTGTTGACTCGATTTTTTTAATTTTCTGAGGCCGACCCCCCCTTTGAAAAAATTCGAAAAATCGAAAGTAATTTTATGTCTCCAATTTCGCCCGAACTTTGTATAAAAGGTAATTTTGAGCAAAAAAATACAAAAATCATATTCATTTGATGATTCGATTATTAGTTTTTGAGAAAATTGCATTTTTCGTTAAATTTTTGCCGATATTTTGGAAACTGAGCATCGAATCGTCAAATGCACGCGATTTTCGTATTTTCCAGGTTGAAATTAGTCTAGAAAATGATTTTTATCCAAATCGGAGCGAATCTGTTGACTCGATTTTTTTAATTTTCTGAGGCCGACCCCCCCTTTGAAAAAATTCGAAAAATCGAAAGTAATTTTATGTCTCCAATTTCACCCGAACTTTGTATAAAAGGTAATTTTGAGCCAAAAAATACAAAAATCATATTCATTTGATGATTCGATTATTAGTTTTTGAGAAAATTGCACTTTTCGTTAAATTTTTGCCGATATTTTGGAAACTGAGCATCGAATCGTCAAATGAACACGATTTTCGTATTTTCCAGGTTGAAATTAGTCTAGAAAATGATTTTTATCCAAATCGGAGCGAATCTGTTGACTCGATTTTTTTAATTTTCTGAGGCCGACCCCCCCTTTGAAAAAATTCGAAAAATCGAAAGTAATTTTATGTCTCCAATTTCACCCGAACTTTGTATAAAAGGTAATTTTGAGCCAAAAAATACAAAAATCATATTCATTTGATGATTCGATTATTAGTTTTTGAGAAAATTGCACTTTTCGTTAAATTTTTGCCGATATTTTGGAAACTGAGCATCGAATCGTCAAATGAACACGATTTTCGTATTTTCCAGGTTGAAATTAGTCTAGAAAATGATTTTTATCCAAATCGGAGCGAATCTGTTGACTCGATTTTTTTAATTTTCTGAGGCCGACCCCCCCTTTGAAAAAATTCGAAAAATCGAAAGTAATTTTATGTCTCCAATTTCGCCCGAACTTTGTATAAAAGGTAATTTTGAGCCAAAAAATACAAAAATCATATTCATTTGATGATTCGATTATTAGTTTTTGAGAAAATTGCACTTTTCGTTAAATATTTGCCGATATTTTGGAAACTGAGCATCGAATCTTCAAATGAACACGATTTTCGTATTTTCCAGGTTGAAATTAGTCTAGAAAATGATTTTTATCCAAATCGGAGCGAATCTGTTGACTCGATTTTTTTAATTTTCTGAGGCCGACCCCCCCTTTGAAAAAATTCGAAAAATCGAAAGTAATTTTATGTCTCCAATTTCGCCCAAACTTAGTGTATAAGGTAATTTTGAGCAAAAAAATACAAAAATCATATTCATTTGATGATTCGATTATTAGTTTTTGAGAAAATTGCACTTTTCGTTAAATTTTTGCCGATATTTTGGAAACTGAGCATCGAATCGTCAAATGAACACGATTTTCGTATTTTCCAGGTTGAAATTAGTCTAGAAAATGATTTTTATCCAAATCGGAGCGAATCTGTTGACTCGATTTTTTTAATTTTCTGAGGCCGACCTCCCCTTTGAAAAAATTCGAAAAATCGAAAGTAATTTTATGTCTCCAATTTCGCCCGAACTTAGTGTGTAAGGTAATTTTGAGCAAAAAAATACAAAAATCATATTCATTAGATGATTCGATTATTAGTTTTTGAGAAAATTGCACTTTTCGTTAAATTTTTGCCGATATTTTGGAAACTGAGCATCGAATCGTCAAATGAACACGATTTTCGTATTTTCCAGGTTGAAATTAGTCTAGAAAATGATTTTTATCCAAATCGGAGCGAATCTGTTGACTCGATTTTTTTAATTTTCTGAGGCCGACCCCCCCTTTGAAAAAATTCGAAAAATCGAAAGTAATTTTATGTCTCCAATTTCGCCCGAACTTAGTGTATAAGGTAATTTTGACCCAAAAAATACAAAAATCATATTCATTTGATGATTCGATTATTAGTTTTTGAGAAAATTGCATTTTTCGTTAAATTTTTGCCGATATTTTGGAAACTGAGCATCGAATCGTCAAATGAACACGATTTTCGTATTTTCCAGGTTGAAATTAGTCTAGAAAATGATTTTTATCCAAATCGGAGCGAATCTGTTGACTCGATTTTTTTAATTTTCTGAGGCCGACCTCCCCTTTGAAAAAATTCGAAAAATCGAAAGTAATTTTATGTCTCCAATTTCGCCCGAACTTTGTATAAAAGGTAATTTTGAGCCAAAAAATACAAAAATCATATTCATTTGATGATTCGATTATTAGTTTTTGAGAAAATTGCATTTTTCGTTAAATTTTTGCCGATATTTTGGAAACTGAGCATCGAATCGTCAAATGAACACGATTTTCGTATTTTCCAGGTTGAAATAAGTCTAGAAAATGATTTTTATCCAAATCGGAGCGAATCTGTTGACTCGATTTTTTTAATTTTCTGAGGCCGACCCCCCCTTTGAAAAAATTCGAAAAATCGAAAGTAATTTTATGTCTCCAATTTCGCCCGAACTTTGTATAAAAGGTAATTTTGAGCCAAAAAATACAAAAATCATATTCATTTGATGATTCGATTATTAGTTTTTGAGAAAATTGCACTTTTCGTTAAATTTTTGCCGATATTTTGGAAACTGAGCATCGAATCGTCAAATGAACACGATTTTCGTATTTTCCAGGTTGAAATTAGTCTAGAAAATGATTTTTATCCAAATCGGAGCGAATCTGTTGACTCGATTTTTTTAATTTTCTGAGGCCGACCCCCCCTTTGAAAAAATTCGAAAAATCGAAAGTAATTTTATGTCTCCAATTTCGCCCGAACTTAGTGTATAAGGTAATTTTGAGCCAAAAAATACAAAAATCATATTCATTTGATGATTCGATTATTAGTTTTTGAGAAAATTGCATTTTTCGTTAAATTTTTGCCGATATTTTGGAAACTGAGCATCGAATCGTCAAATGAACACGATTTTCGTATTTTCCAGGTTGAAATTAGTCTAGAAAATGATTTTTATCCAAATCGAAGCGAATCTGTTGACTCGATTTTTTTAATTTTCTGAGGCCGACCCCCCCTTTGAAAAAATTTGAAAAATCGAAAGTAATTTTATGTCTCCAATTTCACCCGAACTTTGTATAAAAGGTAATTTTGAGCCAAAAAATACAAAAATCATATTCATTTGATGATTCGATTATTAGTTTTTGAGAAAATTGCATTTTTCGTTAAATTTTTGCCGATATTTTGGAAACTGAGCATCGAATCGTCAAATGAACACGATTTTCGTATTTTCCAGGTTGAAATTAGTCTAGAAAATGATTTTTATCCAAATCGGAGCGAATCTGTTGACTCGATTTTTTTAATTTTCTGAGGCCGACCCCCCCTTTGAAAAAATTCGAAAAATCGAAAGTAATTTTATGTCTCCAATTTCACCCGAACTTTGTATAAAAGGTAATTTTGAGCCAAAAAATACAAAAATCATATTCATTTGATGATTCGATTATTAGTTTTTGAGAAAATTGCATTTTTCGTTAAATTTTTGCCGATATTTTGGAAACTGAGCATCGAATCGTCAAATGAACACGATTTTCGTATTTTCCAGGTTGAAATTAGTCTAGAAAATGATTTTTATCCAAATCGGAGCGAATCTGTTGACTCGATTTTTTTAATTTTCTGAGGCCGACCCCCCCTTTGAAAAAATTCGAAAAATCGAAAGTAATTTTATGTCTCCAATTTCACCCGAACTTTGTATAAAAGGTAATTTTGAGCCAAAAAATACAAAAATCATATTCATTTGATGATTCGATTATTAGTTTTTGAGAAAATTGCACTTTTCGTTAAATTTTTGCCGATATTTTGGAAACTGAGCATCGAATCGTCAAATGAACACGATTTTCGTATTTTCCAGGTTGAAATTAGTCTAGAAAATGATTTTTATCCAAATCGGAGCGAATCTGTTGACTCGATTTTTTTAATTTTCTGAGGCCGACCCCCCCTTTGAAAAAATTCGAAAAATTGAAAGTAATTTTATGTCTCCAATTTCACCCGAACTTTGTATAAAAGGTAATCTTGAGCCAAAAAATACAAAAATCATATTCATTTGATGATTCGATTATTAGTTTTTGAGAAAATTGCACTTTTCGTTAAATTTTTGCCGATATTTTGGAAACTGAGCATCGAATCGTCAAATGAACACGATTTTCGTATTTTCCAGGTTGAAATTAGTCTAGAAAATGATTTTTATCCAAATCGAAGCGAATCTGTTGACTCGATTTTTTTAATTTTCTGAGGCCGACCCCCCCTTTGAAAAAATTTGAAAAATCGAAAGTAATTTTATGTCTCCAATTTCACCCGAACTTTGTATAAAAGGTAATTTTGAGCCAAAAAATACAAAAATCATATTCATTTGATGATTCGATTATTAGTTTTTGAGAAAATTGCACTTTTCGTTAAATTTTTGCCGATATTTTGGAAACTGAGCATCGAATCGTCAAATGAACACGATTTTCGTATTTTCCAGGTTGAAATTAGTCTAGAAAATGATTTTTATCCAAATCGGAGCGAATCTGTTGACTCGATTTTTTTAATTTTCTGAGGCCGACCCCCCCTTTGAAAAAATTCGAAAAATCGAAAGTAATTTTATGTCTCCAAATTCACCCGAACTTTGTATAAAAGGTAATTTTGAGCCAAAAAATACAAAAATCATATTCATTTGATGATTCGATTATTAGTTTTTGAGAAAATTGCACTTTTCGTTAAATTTTTGCCGATATTTTGGAAACTGAGCATCGAATCGTCAAATGAACACGATTTTCGTATTTTCCAGGTTGAAATTAGTCTAGAAAATGATTTTTATCCAAATCGGAGCGAATCTGTTGACTCGATTTTTTTAATTTTCTGAGGCCGACTCCCCCTTTGAAAAAATTCGAAAAATCGAAAGTAATTTTATGTCTCCAATTTCGCCCGAACTTTGTATAAAAGGTAATTTTGAGCCAAAAAATACAAAAATCATATTCATTTGATGATTCGATTATTAGTTTTTGAGAAAATTGCACTTTTCGTTAAATTTTTGCCGATATTTTGGAAACTGAGCATCGAATCGTCAAATGAACACGATTTTCGTATTTTCCAGGTTGAATTTAGTCTAGAAAATGATTTTTATCCAAATCGGAGCGAATCTGTTGACTCGATTTTTTTAATTTTCTGAGGCCGACCCCCCCTTTGAAAAAATTTGAAAAATCGAAAGTAATTTTATGTCTCCAATTTCACCCGAACTTTGTATAAAGGTAATTTTGAGCCAAAAAATACAAAAATCATATTCATTTGATGATTCGATTATTAGTTTTTGAGAAAATTGCACTTTTCGTTAAATTTTTGCCGATATTTTGGAAACTGAGCATCGAATCGTCAAATGAACACGATTTTCGTATTTTCCAGGTTGAAATTAGTCTAGAAAATGATTTTTATCCAAATCGGAGCGAATCTGTTGACTCGATTTTTTTGATTTTCTGAGGCCGACCCCCCCTTTGAAAAAATTCGAAAAATCGAAAGTAATTTTATGTCTCCAATTTCGCCCCAAATTTGTATAAAAGGTAATTTTGAGCCAAAAAATACAAAAATCATATTCATTTGATGATTCGATTATTAGTTTTTGAGAAAATTGCACTTTTCGTTAAATTTTTGCCGATATTTTGGAAACTGAGCATCGAATCGTCAAATGAACACGATTTTCGTATTTTCCAGGTTGAAATTAGTCTAGAAAATGATTTTTATCCAAATCGGAGCGAATCTGTTGACTCGATTTTTTTAATTTTCTGAGGCCGACCTCCCCTTTGAAAAAATTCGAAAAATCGAAAGTAATTTTATGTCTCCAATTTCGCCCGAACTTAGTGTATAAGGTAATTTTGAGCAAAAAAATACAAAAATCATATTCATTAGATGATTCGATTATTAGTTTTTGAGAAAATTGCACTTTTCGTTAAATTTTTGCCGATATTTTGGAAACTGAGCATCGAATCGTCAAATGAACACGATTTTCGTATTTTCCAGGTTGAAATTAGTCTAGAAAATGATTTTTATCCAAATCGGAGCGAATCTGTTGACTCGATTTTTTTAATTTTCTGAGGCCGACCCCCCCTTTGAAAAAATTCGAAAAATCGAAAGTAATTTTATGTCTCCAATTTCGCCCGAACTTTGTATAAAAGGTAATTTTGAGCCAAAAAATACAAAAATCATATTCATTTGATGATTCGATTATTAGTTTTTGAGAAAATTGCACTTTTCGTTAAATTTTTGCCGATATTTTGGAAACTGAGCATCGAATCGTCAAATGAACACGATTTTCGTATTTTCCAGGTTGAAATTAGTCTAGAAAATGATTTTTATCCAAATCGGAGCGAATCTGTTGACTCGATTTTTTTAATTTTCTGAGGCCGACCCCCCCTTTGAAAAAATTCGAAAAATCGAAAGTAATTTTATGTCTCCAATTTCGCCCGAACTTTGTATAAAAGGTAATTTTGAGCCAAAAAATACAAAAATCATATTCATTTGATGATTCGATTATTAGATTTTGAGAAAATTGCACTTTTCGTTAAATTTTTCCGATATTTTGGAAACTGAGCATCGAATCGTCAAATGAACACGATTTTCGTATTTTCCAGGTTGAAATTAGTCTAGAAAATGATTTTTATCCAAATCGGAGCGAATCTGTTGACTCGATTTTTTTAATTTTCTGAGGCCGACCCCCCCTTTGAAAAAATTCGAAAAATCGAAAGTAATTTTATGTCTCCAATTTCGCCCGAACTTTGTATAAAAGGTAATTTTGAGCCAAAAAATACAAAAATCATATTCATTTGATGATTCGATTATTAGTTTTTGAGAAAATTGCACTTTTCGTTAAATTTTTGCCGATATTTTGGAAACTGAGCATCGAATCGTCAAATGAACACGATTTTCGTATTTTCCAGGTTGAATTTAGTCTAGAAAATGATTTTTATCCAAATCGGAGCGAATCTGTTGACTCGATTTTTTTGATTTTCTGAGGCCGACCCCCCCTTTGAAAAAATTCGAAAAATCGAAAGTAATTTTATGTCTCCAATTTCGCCCGAACTTTGTATAAAAGGTAATTTTGAGCCAAAAAATACAAAAATCATATTCATTTGATGATTCGATTATTAGTTTTTGAGAAAATTGCACTTTTCGTTAAATTTTTGCCGATATTTTGGAAACTGAGCATCGAATCGTCAAATGAACACGATTTTCGTATTTTCCAGGTTGAAATTAGTCTAGAAAATGATTTTTATCCAAATCGGAGCGAATCTGTTGACTCGATTTTTTTAATTTTCTGAGGCCGACCCCCCCCTTTGAAAAAATTCGAAAAATCGAAAGTAATTTTATGTCTCCAATTTCGCCCGAACTTTGTATAAAAGGTAATTTTGAGCCAAAAAATACAAAAATCATATTCATTTGATGATTCGATTATTAGTTTTTGAGAAAATTGCACTTTTCGTTAAATTTTTGCCGATATTTTGGAAACTGAGCATCGAATCGTCAAATGAACACGATTTTCGTATTTTCCAGGTTGAAATTAGTCTAGAAAATGATTTTTATCCAAATCGGAGCGAATCTGTTGACTCGATTTTTTTAATTTTCTGAGGCCGACCCCCCCTTTGAAAAAATTCGAAAAATCGAAAGTAATTTTATGTCTCCAATTTCGCCCGAACTTTGTATAAAAGGTAATTTTGAGCCAAAAAATACAAAAATCATATTCATTTGATGATTCGATTATTAGTTTTTGAGAAAATTGCACTTTTCGTTAAATTTTTGCCGATATTTTTTAAACTGAGCATCGAATCGTCAAATGAACACGATTTTCGTATTTTCCAGGTTGAAATTAGTCTAGAAAATGATTTTTATCCAAATCGGAGCGAATCTGTTGACTCGATTTTTTTGATTTTCTGAGGCCGACCCCCCCTTTGAAAAAATTCGAAAAATTGAAAGTAATTTTATGTCTCCAATTTCACCCGAACTTTGTATAAAAGGTAATTTTGAGCCAAAAAATACAAAAATCATATTCATTTGATGATTCGATTATTAGTTTTTGAGAAAATTGCAACTTTCGTTAAATTTTTGCCGATATTTTGGAAACTGAGCATCGAATCGTCAAATGAACACGATTTTCGTATTTTCCAGGTTGAAATTAGTCTAGAAAATGATTTTTATCCAAATCGGAGCGAATCTGTTGACTCGATTTTTTTAATTTTCTGAGGCCGACCCCCCCTTTGAAAAAATTCGAAAAATCGAAAGTAATTTTATGTCTCCAATTTCGCCCGAACTTAGTGTATAAGGTAATTTTGACCCAAAAAATACAAAAATCGTATTCATTTGATGATTTTTTTAGTTTACCGTTCGAGAGATGTAAACGGGCTCTTATGAGTGTCTTTATTCAATTACGTCGAAAATATATTAGTATTCCAAATTTGTCTGAAACTTTTTTATTAATAAAGTCAAATATTTTCAAGATATTGTTAATGATCATATATTTGGTCGTTTTTCCCGTCTTATTTGAGATTCTATCATTTAATTCTTCTACCATTTAATTGGATGTTGGTGCCATCTATGGTTACCAAAGGAAACTATGATTAATTTCGATGCCAGTGCCATCTATTGTTGACTAGAGAAACTATCCATTTCGGGAAAATGCCTAATATCTAAATTTTTGATTCAATATTTTCTTCAGGAAAAAAAAAATTTCCAAACTATTTTTCATAAAGTTGATGGTTTCCAAGATATTTCAACTGCGAAAATTCTGAGATTCCGCGTTAGTAGGGTCTTAAAATAGATGCCGAAATTTTCTTTTCTGTTTAGTTTTTGTTTTGTCTTTGAATAAGTTCATGAAATCGCTTATTTTCAGTTATTTTGAACGGCCTGAGATTTCAATGGTGTTCTTTTTTATAAAAACCCCCGGTTTTATTGTGCCCCAATTATCCAGATTTGGATCGGGCCATGGATCTTGGAATCTGTAAAAAATAATGTCGAGGTATAAATAAAGGTATAAATGGTAATTTATATATAACTCTCGGTTATTTATTTTCAATTTATTAAATACATTATTTTTTTAATCATTTATAAACTATAAGACCTATTGCTTCATTGTTTTTTTTTTTTGTTTTTATATAAAATACCAGAAGAAAGTTAAACTTAAAGAATACAATTTTTAAATATTATCAATTTTTATTTTGTTTAGTTTATATCCTAAAAGCACAAAATCAAATAACAATGCTTACTAAAGCTTTTTTAATTAATTAAATATTAGTACATACTTCAATAAATCTTGGGTCTGTCGAACAATTTTACAAACATGTCAGAACAGTTGGAAAGACGAGAATCTTAATCTCTTCGTCTAGGCTTCTTCGAGAATTAAATTTTTTAATTTTTGATTCTAAAATCGGACAGCGAAAAAGTGCATTTTTTTGGGATGAAACTCTGAAACTTGGACACGTTACTAATAAATACTTACTTTACATTAAAAAAAATATTTGCAATTGTTATCTTTCGGGTAACGACGGCTATGATGCACTATTTTCGACGGCTTAAAAAATGCACTATTTTCAAGGCATGATTTCGGCATTAAAAATTAAAAAATTGTACTTGCTGCTAAAATTTCATGCAAGAATTAGTCTAAGCGAAGAAATAACCGCTGTACCATAGTTCCTCGACCAAGAGGAAAATTTTTACGACAGGTGACCTTTTTCGAAAAAATGCGATATTTTGAATAATTTTTTGCTAAGATTTGTGATTCTTTTACTCATAACTTCACTAAATATCAACTTTAAAGTCGAAAAAGAAAAAAAAGTTATAAGCAAATGTAAAAACGACTATTTTCTCTCAAGTTTTCTTTGCACCTATGCATCCAAATCGAACTTACCAGACGTAGATAGATTTTTTTGAGATCTAGAACTTTCTAATATAATTTCTTTGCATTGGATAAAAAACGCTATGTTTCTTGGCTTGTCTGTAACAACGTATTTTTTGTTTTCTGATAACAATTTTTTCGTTTCGTAGATTAATTGGATTATATCTAAAATTTCCAACTATGTTCTGCAATGTCTTCATTTTCTTCAACTGGCCCTAGATTTATAATAAATATTTTTATTTGGTAATTTATATATAATTAATTATATATATATTTATAAGTTTATATTGGCATTTAAATTAATTTAAATTAATCATTTCTGTTTAAATTATTATAATTTACACTGTACACTTTTTACAGAATCAAAAATACGAAGTAAAAATCCGTATTTTTTAATTTTTTTTTGTTCATTTTTAATTTCACAATTTTTCTTTATTTATTTTTATTTATATAATTAATAAAAAAATTACAATATTGTAGGAAAAATAATTTTTTTACGATCGGTTTTGATGTTTCTATTTATAATAATAGTATAGATTAAAGTACTTATCGTTATGTATACACGATTGCATATACTTCTTTGCAAAATGGACTGAAAAAGGAATTAATTAATGTACAGTATTTTCTAGTAAAAAAAGAAAGCTGTGCGTTTTTTTTTTGTATAAATGGGATCTTTGCGTACTTCATCATGCTTTTCAGGGAGAGAAAGAAGAATATTGAAGATGATTTATTAAAAAAATTTGAATCGAAACGCTTGTAACAAATTTAAATCGACCAAAGCTTGTAACGCTTAGAAATATTGATGGTACAAACAAAATTTTTGGTGAATTTGTTTCATAAAATCATTTTATTAGTCAATTTTTGATTGTTCGTCTGTCTAGGAAAACGAAAAATCAAAACCAAAAAAACTGAAACTTTTCGAGATAACGTTAAAAATCGATGAAAGACGGATTTTCTTCGAAACTACTAGTCCAATCTCCAAATGAACATGATTTTTGAATTTTTTAGATCAAAATTAACTTATAAACTAAGTTTTATTAAATTCCGGAACAAAAAATTTTACCTGTAACGGAAATCGGAACACAGGAACATTTCAGAAAATTGTGAAACAGACTATCTTGCTAGAAATGGCACAAGGTTGTCGGACATAAGCATCACTTGGCATCCAAGACTTGTGAACTGTAAACTGTTCCTGCATGAGGGTATCTTAAAAAAGACCAATCTCAGACTGAGTACAATCATACGCGTTCCGAAGATGTTATATCGCTTCCCAGGGTCTCTATAAGCAAAATTATTGCGGTTATTACAGGACACTAGTTCTTTGCCAGACGAGGCTATAGGCTAGTAATCTTTTGAATTTTTCTAAAATAGATATCTATGGGAAGAAATTCAGTAGCACTGAAGTTACGCCATTTTCCCATTTAAAATGACCATAAACTTGTTTGAAAACTAAAGCTCGCGTATCAAAACCTTTCTTTTAATATTTTTTTTACGAGTATGTGATTATTATTACAACATTATTTCTTTTTTTTTTAAATATTAAAAATGAATTTTTTTTTATAACCACATTTACGACATTTATATCACAGATTTACTGTAAAATGTTTTTTTTTTTTATTAAAAAATGTAAGAACTGTTTTTTTAATTTTTTGTTCGGACTGGTTCAACTATAGTATATTCATTTTAGATTTGGGGAAACAAAAAACCGAAGAAAACACTTTCAAAAGTTCAGTTGGGTCTTTTAAATTGTTGTAAGAATGTGGGTTGAAGTATTTTAAAGAAGCCTAAGATGGATAATTTTTTTCTGATAATTATGTATAAAATAAAAATTGAGTTATTAAAATATTCCACGATATCAAAATGATTTTCTCTACAAAAATTATGCATTAATGTAATGTGTATTGCCTATGTCAATTAATATTTAAAAAAATTGGATAGATTCTATGATTCCATTTAAAAAAAATATTTATTAATATATGCAATACACATTACATGATTGTATAATTTTTGCAGAAAAAAAAAGGATTTTGATGTTGTGAAATATCGTAATTTTTCGTTGGGTCAATGATAACATTTATTTAGAAAGAATTACAAGATGAATTCTAAGTTCTTTCTAGACCATCATAGAAAAAAAAGGGTAATAATTTAGCGAGTTGATTTATATTTTGGCTAAAATGTGGAGGCAATGAATTGACATAAGTTGATAACAAGTTTAACACGATTTTTTTTTTAGAATATTTTGTTATTTCCTAATGAATTTAATTTAGAATATTCGCTTTAATCAAGGTTTCATGAAACACTAAAATGATTATAATATAGTTTGCAAGTAATTATATTTAATCTAGAAAACGAAAAGATTTGCAGGTAAATAAAAAAACTAAAAGCAATATGTTTAAGTGTCTCGTAATACTCGCATTCGAAAACTACAATACAATTCTAAGTAGATAAGTCCGTAGAAGTTTTACGATTTAATGTATAAGTCTAAGTCTTCTAAAGTCTTTTTTCTATTTAAAATTCGATTCTAGTCTTCTAAAAAGCGATAATTACGGCACCCAAAACAAATTAAAATAAAATGAAACAAAAAAGGCAATAATTTTAAAAATAATTTGTTATTTGTACCTAAAAATAAAAAAAATCATAATAAAAAAAATTATCAAATAAAAAAATTACAAATAAAAGTTGTATCGATTCATTGAACAATTAATAATAATAATAATAATATTTAATAACTAATAATTAATAATAATTTATATGTAAAGTATTTTTTAAAATAATTTCCTCATTTTTTTTGCTCGTCCACACTAAAATTATCAAAGTTGGCAGTTCATTGAATTCATACATGTATAGGGAGTTTGTAAAATACTGCTTGAAATACGAAAATGTTCACAAAAAAAAATGGAATGAATATTTTATAAACTCCCTGTTTTGTAATTTCACAAACAGATTTGTAAAATAAAAAATTTAAAAAAAAAAAATTTGAAATTCAATATGAATTAATAACAAAATTTGAACGCCGATTTCGGTTTCATTTGGTTTTGAAATTACACGTATTGTGTTCGATAAATACCGGGTGTCACACAAGAAATATATATTCTTATACCGTTGATAATTAAAAATAGAAATAGTGGCTGACTAAGCATTAAGCGGAGAAAGGTAGGGGCCCCAGGAAAAAGAAAAAATCAAAAGAGAAAAGGACAAATTTTTTGGAGAAGGGTGTCAAGCTGATTTACGAAAAGAAGAGTTCTGATATTTATATTGCTTACAGGAACCGATATTGGTTGATTCGACCCTGAATAGAACCACGATTTATTGGTTCAATCTTCAGCAGCAAGTGTTAAAATTTTGGTATGTAACACTATTTGATTGACACCCGGTAATATTTTACATATTCTAATTTCAAACTCACCACCGCATGTATAAATTCGTATCGATAAGTTTGCGATTTTGCGACAGGCTTTATAATCCAATTCTGGTACATACATCCCGAAATGTACGAAGTGACATTTTTTAATTTTTTTTTACACGATTAAAAAATTTCGGTATAGTTTTTTAATTATTTTTTTTTAATAACTAATTAATTATTTACATAAAAGCTATTTTCGATTTAAGAGCTAACAATAAACTAAATTTTTGCAAAATAATAAAAAATTTAAAAACTAATTAATTATTTCGTCTATACAAAAATATTTCGAAGTGATAACTTCGATAGATCAGAGAAAACTCTTTGTTCGAAAGCTATAGAAGTTATCATTTCATTCGTGCGCTCGTAAACACACTCATTTAGCGAGGATCTAAAATGTTTCTTACAAACAACTATCATTTTTTCATGCTGTCATGGAAAAAGGTTCATGAAGTTATACTTCTTTAAGAGTGACACGAAAACTACATGTTGAAGTTAGTTACACTATGAAGTTAGTCGATAAACGAAATGTCACTCACAAAAGACGAATAGATAGATGATAAATTAAGTGTCATCTATGAACTTTAATATGTATTTTTTGTTTACATTATTTATAAATTATGATATTTGTTATTACCAAAGAAATATCACATCCCTTTTTTGTCTAATATGAAAAAATTGTTAAATAAGTGCATGAAAAAATAATTGTGTTTTGTAATTAATTAATGAATAGTGCTTGAAAAAATTGGTGTGTCCGGTTTAACATCGGTTCTAAAAAATAAATGCGCTCCGCCAAAATAAAAACACCCAACTTTTTGTTTCGTTAAGTATACAAAATTTGCAGGTACGTGTAACGTTGTTATTTTTGGTACTCTTAGGCTCTAGCAGGGTTTATTTTAAGGGTATAGAAGTTTATTTTCTCTGGAAGAACCCAAAAAGATCAAGCATAACAAAGTTACATGATTGAAAATTTTACGTATTTTTCACGAAGCAAAAAGTTTTACGTTTTTAATTTTACGGAGTAATTTAGTTTAATCTATTTATTTTTACACGGATCAAATTCTTAGAAATACAAAAAAAAAACTTAAAAAATTAAGATACAAGTGCCAAAACTTTGATAAAAATTTTTCCAATAAAATATTTAGATGATTGTCCTTCTCAATAAAAAGTTCACAACAAAATGAAAAAACAATTTACAATTCGAGAAAATACAAAAATGTAAATTATAAATCACAGAATTCTAAAAATCTAAATCGGACATATTTAAAAGGCAGACTTCCCTGGTCTGTAAAAATATGTATTTTTGTGACATATAAATAGAAAGTTTCAAATCAAATTAGTTAGCTATCACGATTTAGTATAGAAATCTGTGATGAAAAAATATTTTTATAATAAAATTATTACATATTTTTTTTTTTAAATACATTTTTTTTACAATAAATTTTCAAACTGATTTAAAGAGAAATGATTTGGCTGAAAATCGATGAATTCGAAGTAATTCGAGAAATTATGTTTATTAATTATGAATATAATTTTTCTTTTGTTATTAAAAAGCAATTATTTATATGGCACTTATATAATTATATGGTTTTTAATATCTAAAATTTGAATGAAACTCCAAGGACATAATTTTTATGAATCAATTATTTTATCCATAAATGTGAATATAATTTTTTTTATTTACAATTCCCACAGGACTTTTTATATATAAGACTTATTTTTCTTACACTTGAATTAGTAATAATTATGAAAAATAAAAAAAAATAGATGAAATTTAACAAAAATTATTGATTTTATGTAGATATAAAAACTCTCAAACCCAAGCTTACTCGACCTTTAGAATGGAGGGACAAAAAACCATCAGGTCAATACTAAATCGACCCATTAGAAGAATGGCCAAGTTCTAAGGATTAATTCTGTCCCATGGCGATAATTTCTTTATTCCTTCATCAAATTCCATGATTTTCAAGCTGAATAATGACGAAAAATAGACTCGCAAAAGACTTTAAATAATTTTGATCACAATTTTTCTAATTTTTCCAATTTACTAATTCTCTTATATTTCTAGTCATTGTAAAAAATTATAATTTATCGATGAGTTTCACGAAAATTTCTCACCGAATTATAATGCTAGAATTAAAATTGAATAATATTTGAGAGTTCAAGGTCCCCGGGATGTTTTTGAATTTGATACCAAGGAACAAAGTTAAAATAAAACTAAATTTTGTATACTCAAAATTTTTTTTGTTTAAGCTCGAATTGAAAAGAAAAAACTAAATAGAGAAGTTTCATTAATTTTAAAAATTAACAAATACTTTCTTTTTTATTTATTAATCATTAATAAAAAACTTACGATTGACTTATAATTGGTTGTGACGTCTTGATTTCCGTCATCGGAATGGGACTAAATTCACCTTTTTCGGCTTGTTTTCATGGAAACTCATGTTATAATATAGAGAAAACTAGTTAGGAGACAAACCATTTATCATCCTCCATGCTATTTTGTCATTTCTCCGTGAGATGGCGTTACTAAAACGATATTGTGACGTCACAATGTTTTCAATTTTTCTTGCAACTTCTCTCATCAAAAAATCTAATTTGATTAATAAGAAAAATGTTGTATTTAAAAAACATCACAGTTATTTTTCGCCATATTTACATCATACACGTAAATCGTAGACACTACGTGTTCACATAATCTTTTAGTAAAAAAGAAAAACGTTTGTAACATTTGTGTGGGGATTATTTTTCGTGAAAAACATCTTGTGTATTATGTATTTTAAAAAATAGTTCAGAGATAGAAGAAATATATCAGTTTGAAATTTATTTTTTTTAACTTTTTTGTGTGTTTTTTATATAAATTTAATTTTGTTTTTTCTGCGTATAATTTTTATTTTTAATTCACTGTTCTCAGTCACAAAGCACATAATAACTTTCTAAAAAATCGTTTATGTACAAAAAGAAATCAATTCATGTTCGAAAAATCTTTTTTTTTCAAATAAATTTTTGTTCACTTTTGTTTTTTAATTAATTTTTTTGTTTTAAAAAACCACTGTTTTTTTTTTGTATGTTTTTTAATAATTAATTTAGTTAATTTAGTTGTATCAGACTAATGGTTGATGATATATTTCGTTGGGATGACCATTCTGATTATTGTTCGTATTCTGTGATGAATTACATTGCTGCAAAAAAAAAAAATAATTTAATTAATTTTTGAATATTTTTTTAATTCCTGATACGAAGTTATTGTTTTCATCACGAAAAATGCCAAGTATGGTCAAGTTTATTATTGATAAATGATAGACGAAAGTTGCTTCTGATCAAAAAAATGGATCAAGTGAGTGTAATACACTTTATATCTTCTTTTTTATTTTATGGTACGGAACCATAGAAAATGGAACGAAAGAAATTTGATATGCAAGTTGGCGATGCATTAGTGTTGAACTAACTCCCACGGTTGTGACATTTGATGAAAGGTATGGTATATATTTTTAGAGTGTTTGATATCCGACATAATAACCAAGTCGTGATGGATTTGACTTTTTAGGAGTCTGATCCATAACTTTCTGATAAAACACAGACAAAGAATCTATTGTTTGAAACTGACAATAACCTAACGGACACAGCACACTAAACAACATTTAAGGAGTAAGCTTCGGTCATGCATCGAAGCTGACACTCACAATTTTTTTAATTAGGCCCCTATTTAAAGAAATCCTCGGCTATGATAATTTTTGTATTTCAAAAAGTTATCAAGCAGAACCCTTGAAAAGAACCTCTCAACTTTCTAACCTGAAATAATGACTGGAAATTGCCTGGAAATAAATTTATTTTTTAGATTTTTAGATTTTTTTTTCAGGACCAAAACAATAACTCGTTCGATTTTAAAAATAAAAATAAAAATGTTAGATACTTACAGCTTGTTTTTTCTCCCAGGACTTCATAGCAGACTTATATTTTTCAAATTCATGACACCAATCTGAATATATTTTCTGATATTCGTTACTTTTCGATGGTGGCGTACATCGATGTGCATCCACTGTTACATTGTATGAGCATAACAATGAGCCACCCATAAGGCAATCGTAGCGACCGGCGTCCGCTTCTGTTACAGCAATGATCACTAAACCATGTTCAGCGGTTTGAATATATTTATCGGGTCTGTGAAAAAATTAAAAAAAAAACACTTTAAATTTTAACAGTTTTTGACATATTTTCTCCTGGAAGTAATGAAAGTCATCGGGGAACCCCAGAATACAATTAATGGGTTTTTGGAAATGTTTGATATACAGGGTGTAAGCTTAGTATGGCAATGAAATTGATATTTTTTAAACTTACCTGAAAATAATACGATAACGTCCCTTTTCCTTGGAATGATGATACCATGTGATAGTTTGTGATGCTAATACGGTAGGGATTTTTAGGAAACATCCTAAATGTAAACTTTGTCCCCAATTCACAACCATTTTCTTCTTAATAACGCTACTATCACAAATTGATGCCGTACTATTTGAGACATCTTGTAACAAGCTAGAACAAAAAAAATCACAACTATATTCATATATCGCACGCAGGAGCTGCGTAAACAACAAAACCATTTGTGTTAGTTAAAGTACTACTTTAATTTTTAAGCTTTTATCGGTAAAAACCAATAAAAAAAGGTAACAAATGAAAGAAGATTGAGATAAATGTGTTTGTTGGTGATGTTAGTGTGATACTTACCCTGGTGTATACGCTTTACATGAATCCGTATCTTTATCCCATCCACAGTATGGGTCATGGACACATCGTAGACAACTGTCGTAACGACGATTACACATCACCAGGTCAACTTGTTTGATTCGAAAATCGGATGCCACATACAATGATTCATGTTCACGACTCAACTCCATCACTTGGATCGGTTCACCCGGTGTGATATCGAATACATCGTGTAACAATGAATGTGATTCACCATTCTTATCGTACCATTGTATGATTTTATAAACGCGTCCATCATCTGCGACAAAAAAAAAAAAGAATAAAAGAATAAACTAAAATAACTCGATTATATTTTACAAAAAAAATCTATGGTGGGGAAAATTCACTTAACCTCCATGTAAAGGATCTAATTTGACCGAGCAATCTGGAAGAGAGTGGTCGAAGAGGCCAAAACCTATTGAATTGGATTGGATTGAATTTTTCCTCTGGAAATTTGGACTCTTCTAGGAAAAACTGATTTTACCACCGTCTACTGTGGCCTGGCATCATCATCTTGTTCACATTGTATACACGGAGGTTAAAATAGTGAAAGATTTATACATATGAACATATAAGCTATAATAAAGAGAGACGACCAATATATGCGAAAATGGTGAAAATGGGCGAAAAAAGAATTAAATTTATTATTCTAATTTTATGCGTGATTTATTATTATTATTATTTTTTATATTTAAAAACCATAGACTTTATTGGAAAATAACCTGACATAGACAATTTAGAATTTCAAAATTCCCTGACATTTCCAGGTTTTTATTTCGATCGTCACCCAACTAATTCTAGATATAAGAAAATTTAATAAATAAAAAATATAACTCACTTGTTCCAGCGTAATAAACCGTATAATTGATTTTCGTTTCAATCGTATTAATCTCCAAACGATCCACAACTAATTTCGTAAATAAAATATCACGTTTATAGTACACAGGTTTATCATTCTCATGGGCAACGGCTCCATCCATTAACGGATGTGAACGAATAAAATTCAAAACAGTATCCGGTAATGTTTCTGTATCATTTACACACGTTCCAGGACGTGGTTCGGGAACTTTACTACTTAAAACGGGCAACCAGGCTGAACTCGATGATGCTTGTTCCTTAAATTTACCAGCAAATGCATTTTGTATGTCCTCTTTGGTAAACGAACAAATCGCTGAGCCCATTAAACCATTCGCAGATGTTGTGAATGTACCATAAAAACGGGTATCATCGCCAGAAATTTTGTAAATACTCTCTGTAAAATTAAAAAAACAAATTGTGATGATTATTTTTTATTTAAGGTAGTACCAGCATGGTATTTGCAGTTTCTATGTTAAAGCAATGGTACAATTTTTTTTTCGACAGAATTTAACGAAAAATTAAATTTAAGAATTTAATAATGCTTACTATTAATTCCCAAAGTTTCAGAAATTTTGACCGTTTAAAATGGGAAATAATTATGCCAACGTCCCAATTTCGATCAATTTACGTCAAAATTAATATCTCGAAAGTGAAAATTAATTTCTAAATTTTTTTTTTAGAATTGTATTGTATAAACATTTTTTTCCACCTTTTTCTTCAATATATAATAATATCATAAAAAATAGTTGGAGAGACCGGACATTTTACATGATTTAAATGGGACATGACCCTCAAAATCGCGAACTTTGTCTTTAAATATCTCGCGATCTAAACGGTCAAAAATTATGAAATTTTAGGAATTCATAAATAAAGCTATTATAAACCCGAGAAAAAAAATTCGGCCAAATCTGTCGAAAAGTGATTTCATGCTGGTACTACCTTAAGTGAAACTATATGAAAGTTTATTTTACTACGTCAGGTACAAAGCAAACTGTGCCTAAAAAACGTTTGTAGTCTGTGAATTCTTCTTATATTTAATTATACGTATTAAAATAATAAATAAATTACTTACGTATCTCATTGAAATAAAATGGAAATTCGCCTGGTATGGAACAATTTAAGCGTGCCTTCAAATACGTAGCCCAATTTTGATTTAATATATTTTTGCCACCCGTATCTTTCTTGCATACGCGCGCTACACGAGAGTAGACACTTTTACCACAATTGATATATTCCACAGCAGTTTCACGAAAAAAGAACAGCACATATTCGTCAATATCGTATGATCCAACAAAATTTGGTTCTAGAAAAAAAAAAAGTTTTTTTATAATTTAGTATTTTATTCGAATTTTCGAACGAAAAAAATAATACAGATTTAAATAAGGGACTCAAATCAGAGATCTTAGTTTTACCTAAATGTTTTTTGATTTTTTTGAAAGTAGGCATTCTTAACATTGGAAATTCTTGTAGGAAAACGGTAGATGGGTGACATGAAGTTATAACAAAATTCATCATCAAAGTTGAAAATAAGATACAAATAATTTCAACCACAAGTCTAAACTTGCCTTGGTGCTAGTACTACCTTAATTTCATAAAATTCACAAGAAAAACAAGGTTTACGATCAAACTACCTTAAACATATTTTTTTATGTCGATTAATTATAAAGATTTCATAAAAATAATTTTAAATAAAAATGAAAAGTGAACTTTAGTCTGAACTCTAGAA
Source organism: Chrysoperla carnea (assembly GCF_905475395.1). Taxonomy (NCBI): domain Eukaryota; kingdom Metazoa; phylum Arthropoda; class Insecta; order Neuroptera; family Chrysopidae; genus Chrysoperla; species Chrysoperla carnea. The sequence continues at coordinate 25,464 of NC_058341.1, forward strand.
TGACGAAAGAAATATATCCATGTTAGATGAAAAATACTCATAAAAACAAAGATTTTATCTAAATTTAAGAAAATTTTATGGTTGAGTGAGATTGTGAGAAATATATATTAAAAGAGTGATGGATCAATTTTATTTTTAAATAAAAATTATGTCACAAACTTTTCAAGTCATCTTCGTTTAAGTTTTCTTTATACCTCATCTCATTCTGAACTGAATGTTAATTTATCACAAAAAAAAAAATTATTTAATTTTATGCTTCATTTATTTTTAAGGCTATGAATAAAATTTTCCGTCTAGACCATATTGTAATCAATTTTAAAATAAATATTATCATTTAAAGTGATTCGGTCACAGGACTAGTCAACTAGGCAACTTGTATGACGTAAAGGTAATGATGTATGTTTACTAGGCAACTTGTATGACGTAACTGAATAACATGATCTAAAAATATCGAAAAAGCGTCAAAAACCAAAGTTTTCTTATGATTTCTTTTTGGAAAGCGCCGTAAAGTACAATACAGAATAATTTTCAATTTTTATTTCAGTGTTAAAAATAGAAAATTATTTCAGTGTTTTTGAAAATTTTTTAGCTTAGATTGTGAACTCAAGTATTAAATTTAATAAAAATCTAATATAAATTTTCTCGATAAATGAAAAATCAATGAAAATATATTGAAAAAAAAAACAATTGTAAAGATAATAAAAAAAAAAAAACAATTGTAAAGATAATAAAAAAAAAAAAAAACAATTATATTTATTTTTTATTAAAATAAAATTTCTCATTTCAATTTTCAATGAAAATAATAATAAATATTTTATGAAAAAATAAAAAAATCAAGCCGTGAATTAGAAAATTTTTTCCTATGATCAAATTTGTTCAAATTTAACGAAGAAACTCGCAAAAAGCTTTGATATGTAGTTCCTTATAGAATCTTACAAGGTATTTTTGTTATCGATTTCTGTCTAAAATATTCGGTTTACAAAAAAATATTTGCGTATTTATAAAGAACAACTTTCAAATTTAAAGTGTTCGTCTAATGTATGTCATCTTTGAATTAGAAAGAGGTTTTAACTAAACCGGTTTGAAGTATTATTCTCGATTTCAAAACTTATTTTTCAAGTTTCACGCACATGTCAATTTAAAAAAGCATTCTGTATATTTATGTTACACCCTGTAAATATTTATGTTAGATAGATGCCCTTTAGCAATAAATAATTGTACTACAAATACTATGTAATTTATTTACATATCAAAGCTTTATATAATAAATACCTAAGTTTCAAACAAATTGAATATTTCCTATAAAATACAATACAATACAATCTAGGCTTTAATTTATTAATAACAAGCGATCCTAACATAAAAGCCCTATTTTTATCTCCTTATTCTTGTTAAACATACTTTTTTTTTATTGCAATGTTGCTTAATTATCAAAGAAAAATTCTTATTAAGAAAAACTTTAAAAGGTTTTGATGTAAAAGATTAGCCACAGGTTATGGAAAAAAAATTTAATAATTATTTAAAGGAAAAGTTTTAACATGAAAATTTTAAAGAAATTAGTCATAAAATTATGTTAAGTATGTGTTCAATTTAATTTTACAGTCAAATAAAACAAAAAGCTTTAAGGGCTTAAGTAGAAAAATAAAATTTGAAATTTTACTGGGAATATTGATAGAAAATTCGTAAAGCTTTAGCAGTTTAAGTTTTAGTACTATCATACAGATGTTTATTTGAGAAATGCCTGATAATCTTTCCAAAACACAAAAAATGGGCATACAAAATGGGCAATAAGTTTTGAGTCCTTTATTTGTTTAAAAAAAAAAAATATTTTTGTTGTACTTACTATCAAGCCATTTTGAATCATATTTCAGCGTACGTTTAAAGCTGAATTCACGCCGTCCTGTTGTTAAATTATGTAAATCCGTACGAAATATCACTGTATCAGCTTTTGTGAATTCAGCATTTGTACCCGAATAAAGACCAGGTAATTCACCAGGATTACCATGTTCCACCCATACAGCAGTTGAATTATCGGCTGGATCGTATGGGCATTTTGCAATACCCATACCAATACCTGGCACGTATTCATGACGTGGTAAATGTGTTAAGTTCGACTGTAACAAAAGAAAAATATTGATTTAGTTTTTAAGAACTTAGCTTGAAAAATATTAAGGTAGTTTGGACATGTTTGGGCTCATATATACAGTGTGATTGAAATATTTGAATACATAACACTTGTAATTTATCAATTTGTCCAGTTTTTACTTCCCATAATCCATAATTTTTAAATTGATGTAAATATAATATTTATATTTTAATAAAAAATTTACAGTTAAATAAAAAAAGCAACAGATAAATTTTTATGTAAAGCCATTAACATTTCATTTAATGCCTTTTTAACTTCTGGTAATATCTTTGTCTGTCTGTCTGTCTATCTCTCTCTCTCTAATTCATTTCCTTTTCTTATTCATAATTTCCCCGAAAATATAGACTTACGTACTGTGTCGAAGGTCAACGAAAGTGAAATTTCAAGTTTCCTAGAGGAAAAACCACTTTTTCCGACATTTTTATAGCTTTGAACTTCGATACAACATCACCAAATTGTGCTCGAGAGTTGAAAATCGGTATACAGGTTGAGTTTGTGTCAACGATATGTCCTTAAGAGAGAGAAATCATATTTTTAGCCCCCGAAACTAAAAAACGGGTGTTATAAGTTTGACTTCTATGTATGTGTGTCTGTCACTCTGTCTGTGGCACCATAACACTTAAAGGATGATCCGATTAGGATTTTTTTGTTTCGTTTGAAAGGTAATTTAATGGAGAGTGTTTTAAGCGCGTAATTCGGGTTCCGTATCCGAAAAAATTGCACGGAGTTTTTAAAATTTTGTAATTTTTTTATTTCCTGATAAAAGACAAAAATCCCATTTCAATAATCTAACATTAAGAAACATTAAATGAGGGAGAAATATGACTTTAGTGAATGGGGAGCTCTGGCTGCTCACTGAGTTTTCTTTTAAGTTTTTGGTTAACAATTCTGTGGGATGTTAAGTATCTAATACTACTTTTTTTTTTCTGCAGTTACAGAAATATTTATTTTATTGCTGACTTTATATAAGCATCATAAAAAATTAGTTAAAAAAGATAGTACGAAGGAAAACCGATGTACATAGAATGATATTACCATCAACTCCTCTCCCCCCAGTACTCCCACTCCACAAACCAAGCCAAAGTATCTTCGCGAAGATCGTACAAACATTAAACATTAAAAATAATTTTCTTGTAATAAATTCGATGTTTTTATTTTGTGAAGGTACTTTTGTGTTAACTTTCATGTGTTCAACACTAAATTGTGTGAATATATGAGAAAAAAAATCGACACGTAGGAGCTGCGATGTTTAAGCGAGTTTTCTAACATCATAAATAATTAGTTTTCAGGGTAATAGTCTTTCCAAGGTTTTCTTTTAAAAGCTTTTAACTCACGTGATTTTACTGATCATTTTCAATTTAACTTTCCTATACGAAAAGTTAGGCTTAGAAAATTTATTTTCTTGAAAGGACCTAATTAATTTGGTTTTTCAGACCAACCAAGCAAAATTATAAGGGTTTATTTCTTAATCTTTGATGACAGGATTCTAAAAACTATCCTCTTCAACAAAAATTATTTTAATTGGCTCGAATTCTTTTTTCTGGAAATTCTTGGTTGTGAAAGTCACATGAGTATTTTCATTTGAATCGCAATATATTTTACGATTATTATTTTTCGTTGGTAATTCATGATATCGATATCGGGTATATATGGGTTCATCTCTTTACACTCCATAGATGATACTTAGATATCATAGTACAGTCAAATATGTAACAGATTCAGGAAAATGATTGAAACCGCCCAATTTATACTTGTGGTTGAAATCATTTGTATCTTATTTTCAACTTTGATGATGAATTTTGTTATAACTTCATGAATTTAAACGAAAAATAATCATATTATTTTTCGATTTTAGCCTTGGTTTTCGAAATATTGATAGCTAAATAATTAAAGAAAATTTTCAATTTTCGATATTTTGAAAATTATTCCAGATGTCACCATCAAATTGAAAAAATATTGAGCGATTTATTTCATTTTCCTTAATTAGCCGATTTTTGTTACATTTTTGACTGTACTAAATCCTTTTATAGTGGAAGGTATAAAACCACACAATACCTACACAAAAATAAAAAGGATGCAATTGTGGTAAATGGTGTTTAAATAAAAAAAAGGGGCTTTTACACGTGCGAATGAAAACCATTATCAGTATATTTTCCGATATTCTGTCTTGCATTGAAATCTATCTATTAGTTTTATTACTTCAAACATTAAAAATTATTATTATTTTTCTTTTTGGGACCATTTTGTTGGGTTAATAAATGTTATTGACGTGATGGATTGTAATGATACTTTGTGTTACTACTTATTTAAGGAAATTAAATTTACCAAAATGGATTAAAACCCATTTTACCAATGATTGACCTGGTTAATTCATTCTTTATAGACTTTTGCAAAAAATTGTGATTCTTGTGATCAGGGGACTTTGAACTATCATTTCAGACAAAAATTTATGATGATTTTGAGGGTCATCGCCTATTTTTTAGTTCTTCCGGGTACGGAACCCCATTTTTGGTTCGGAGGTTAAAAATATAACATCCAAAATGGCGCATCCTTAATTCACACAGTTCATAGAACACTTTTCGTAATTTTTTTTGAATCCAAGACGTACAAATAATGAAATTTTGAAAGAAATATGAAACATATAAATTTTAATTTTATTTTTCAAAGTAGGTTAAACTTTTTGTTCTTTAATATTTAATATTTTGGATAATTTAAAAAAGAAAATAAGTTTTTCAAGTTTCCAGAAATGAATTATAAAATGATCAAAGTGAAAAACTGTATATGTGTGTGCCTGCTAATTAAGCAAACGTAGAACAACACATTTACTTTCAACATACAACAAAAGTTGTATATTTTTCGATCTGAAAAATTAATTTCTTTATAATAAATATTCATAGCTTTTGTAAAATATACACTGAATGGTATTGAAATTGAAACAGTGTTGTAATAAACTATTTTCAATGCTAAAATTAGTCATCAGATCGTTTCTGCTTGATCGTTTAACGATAGGAACAATATGTACTAGGTGTGCTAACTGTCACACCGCGATATTTCGAAAGTCGAACAAATCCAAACCGAAAACGAATAAATTTAATAAAAAAAACGTAATTCCGCGATAAAGGTAAATCTTTATTCGCTTTTTGAAACTCTCTGTATATAAACACTTCAATTTATGATAAAAGAAAAATGAAAATTTATATCATACAGAAGGAGTACAACAAACTCAACTAATTGATGACGAAAACAGGTATGAGAGAAGGTAAGAATTGTGAGTTATGAGCTACCTGTATAGGTAAAAAAGAGCTATAAATGATGAAATAATATTGTGTTGTGTAAATGATTAAAAATTAAAATAAATAAATTTAAACTCTATAAATAAATAAATTAATTACATAAAGTTTTATAAACTCTTTTTAGAGTTGAGTTGTTACCTACACTAGAGCTTTAGCTTCAACACAAACGCTGTCTTTTTAAGTATATAATTGATGTGTAATAAATTGTAAAGTAAACTTTTCACTACAAACTTTTTGTTAATTTATTTTTGTTCTATTTGCTTTAGCACTTTCTTCATCATCGCATCGCATTCACCAAACTTTATTTGTATCTGTTTCACATCGCATTTCATAATTTTCGTTAATTGAAATGGTCTAACTTGCCACAGGTTAAAAAAACAAAATTTTTTCCTATCTATTCACTATTTTTGTTACACACTGTATAGTATACTTGTACTCAATAAAAATGCAACACTGAAAAATTTGGGGGAAAAAATTTGTTATGAAGAATTTACTCAAGAATTGAAGGGAAAATTTTGTTTCGATCAGATATCGGCCACCAAATATATCTAATAAATAGATAGTGTTACATTTTTATTGAGCGCAAGTATACATAGATAGATATATCTTATGAATGCAAATAATTTCCATTCTCTTTTTTAGCTCGAATGAGACAAAACATTCACAAATAAATTCTGAATAAAATTCATTTCAATTCAATTTAAGTTTAAAATTGAAAAATAGCAAAGAACTTCATTTTATTTCATATATGTTTACATCTTTCTCTCTCTCAAGCACTTATCTGTCTTTCTCTCTCGCACACACACAGTGTTTGTTGTTTAATATGTAAAATAGGACACTATATTTTAATTTCATCAGAAAAGTGGGTTGACGGCGGAAAAATCACCTTAAAATTTGTACTTTTCAGTTTTTTGTATCTTTCATATTTTTGATAAAATTATAATTTTTCATTTCTAAGATATCGTTTACAAACTTGTTGTACTCAGAAAAGAGATAATTTTCTTTATTAATAAATAAATTTTCCGCATAATATTTTTTTTATTAAATATGAAAACATACAAATTATTTAATAAATAATTAAATTTTCTTCTTTTTCACGAAAAATTATTTTCTATGCTATACTTATTATGAATTCATAGAAATGTTATCCCATTCAGTTCATTTTCTTTTCTAATAAATAAAGTATCTGAATTTACCTTATCTTCTATGACTTCGATTAAAAAAAAAGTCACCGAAAAATTATTATTATGTTTCTGATGGAAATATAATGTGTTTTCACGTCGAAAATCGAAAAAAAAGTAAAAAATGTATGTCTTTTAATGGATAGTTTCTATGTTTTAATGGAAATTAGAAAAGCAACTTTTTATTCGTTTTTTTAGGATTTTCACAATTTTTTACTTTTTAGGTCTTGTAGAATACTTCGAAAACTGTAAACTAAATCTTTTACAGGGTCTTTACGTTTAAAATTTGATCACTAAAAGTCATATCCATGATAGATTGTTATTAATATTTTGTAATAAACATTTTTGACAACAGAAGATTTCTTATTTTTCAGTATATTGTTCCTTAGGGATTTTATTTTGGAAACAATCAACAATGATGTATGTGCCCTTTTATGAAGTTAAAATTTTATATACTTTTATTTCTCCCCTATTTTGTAGTTTTGAAAACTAATATTTTGTTGATTATGAAATGAAAATTGCTTAGAAATAATAACTTATTTAAATATGAAATTAACTGCAGGAATTTAAAGACATGAAGAAAAAAATTAGGGTGCAGGAAAATAGATTACTTTTTAAATTATGCTATTCGAGGAAACATTATGTCGAAAACTGTTTTTTTCTTGAACTATTTTATTATTCTTCGAGTTATAATGTACACATAATATACTTTTCTGAGTAAAACTATTGACTATTTTTTGCACGGAAAATTTTTGCAAGTACGAAATTTGTGGTGACACTCTGTATATATGGATGATAATTGATTTTGTTCCTGAAATCTGGAATTAAATGAGTCGTAAGCGATAAAGTATTGTTATATAAATGATGTATAAAAAGGAATAACAGGTACAAAGGAAACAAGATGCATATTAAAATACAAAAGATATCACAGGAGAATCCTTTTTTTTATATCTTTACCTACAGGTAAAATATTGTAATATCAAGGAATAAGTATTTTATCACATTTAATATATAATGTCATTGAATATCCGATGATCATTTATTTTATATTAGTTCTTAGGTTCCCTTAGGAAGATCCCGAAAAGTAAATAGTAAAGAGTATGGAAAATACTTTCATATTCTTTTGATTAGCAAAATACTTTTAAAATGGAGAAATTTTTCCTGTAAATCAGGTCCTTATTTCAACTGTTAGTGTGCCACCTCAAAGTTTCAGAAAGTCCAGAATAGAATAAACAAGTCATCGAATACATTCAGAAAAATTCGATAACTATTTGGAAAAATTTTTATACTGATTTCAAAACTGATGGGACAAAATGATGATGGTACATATTATGATGGAAAAGGGAAAATGTGTATCGTAAATTTTTCAACATGTTTTCATTTAAAGAACTAAATATTTCTAGATGAATAGAATTTTCTTGATTGTGATGGGAGTTAAGTCATCAGATTCAGATAATTTACGCATAAAAATCATCTATTAAAAGATAAATGTCTAAAGATTATACCATTTGAAGCGTACTTCCTACAGGATCCTGTTTGAATAACATTTTATATCCATGAATTCAATACTGGAATAATAATATAGCTCTCTAATAGAGGAAGGTGTAGTACCTTAGAATCTAAATTTACATTAAAGTTTTCATCATGAAGAAAGTTTATCACAGATTCTGTATATGCAAAAAATACAGCACCTTATGACGCTTTCCAAGTAGAAAACATAGAAAAACTTTGATTTTTGACGTTTTTTTGTTATTTTTAAAGCATTTTCTTACATTTAAGCCATACAAATTGCTTAGTCACGTGACAGCCGAACTAGTTTAAACATCTCTTGTTCTTCTCTCATCAGGATCGGATCCCAAATCATAGCATTATTTATTAATATTGTTCGAAGCGTTTTCGTATAGCACACACCCTCCTAATATCATAAAAGACAACACTTGAGTTTATTTGGGTTCGTTCGTTATAATAGGAATATCTAAAACTAAAACTATTGTTCTTTGTTAAGTTTTCACCTGCAAAGTAATATCATTATAATCATAAATATGTGTACATGATTGTATTCAGGATAAATAAACACAAACTCATTTAATATTAATATTCATATTGGATATAATAATATTGTATTTGTAGGGGAAAACTTTATATATCACATGTCTTACCCTATATTAGGTTGGTTTAATTTGCGATAAATATGTTTTTATTATAAGTAAGAATTCTAGATACAGTGATGGGAAAATGTTTGGTAACACTCGTTTGAAAGCAAGTTGAGGGTTACCTAACTTTTTCCCATCACTGTTTCTTATTTATTATTATTCTAGCAAGTTTTGTTCTGTCCTACCCTAATCTTTCTTCAAATTCCATGATTCACCTCTCATTGTTCAAGCTTATTACCTATATCTAGGTTTGACGAAAAATAAACTCAGGGTTTAAAAATGTGGTGAAAAAACACGCTAGGCAAATAATTTGAACGAAAAAATATTATAAGTTTATTAGGGGAACATGTTAGATTTTACAGATGTTCTGCTAATACTCTAGACATATAATTACTAAGAGCCTAAATAGCCGAGCGGTCTAAGGCGCTAGTTTTAGAACGTTGGACTATTTAGACTTAGGTTGCGGGTTCGAATCTAGGCAGCGGCAGTGTGAACAATTTATAATTAAGGAGAGTGCAGAATTGATCACATTGTCGTCGCTTGGATGAGAACGAAGTAACCGACTCCACCCACATCAAAAATGTAAATGTAAATATGTTTGTAATGGAATAAATAAAGATTAACAAGAACAATAAGAATTTTTGATTTTTTTCACCACTTTACTACGAAATTTGTGTAGGTTGTTGTTTTTAGCCACGGGTACACCGGGTAGCCATGGATTACGGTAACTACGGGAGTGGAATTCCTCACGGGTCGAGCTAGTCACTATTTTATTATCTTATAAAGATTATTTGCTTAGATATACAAAACATAATGATATAGAAGATAACTATTACCTAGTCTTTATAAGTGTTGTATGAGTGGAAGGTATGGTGAAAGTATACAAATAGATAAAATAGTTATTATTAAACTAAAGAGATTTAATTATGTGTGACAAAACAAAAGTTAGTGTTTTAATAATATCTTACCAAAATAATCACTGGTGATATTATTACATTTCATTTTAGTTTGATTTGATTCTATACAGAAATAAAGGATTATTATTATTGTAGAAAATACCACCTTTTATAACAAAACATTAAATTTCTAAGAGTTCCAGTAATCATATATGATAATCATATAAATACAGGGAGTCACACACACCCATACCATAAAAACATTTAAAAAATATTCTTGGAACTATGTTCCGTATAGCACGTTATAATTTAAAACGAACTAAAAATCCGACGACGTGTTACCTATGAAACTAAAACGTTTTCAATCGATTCAGCTTGCTATGAATTTTGAGAATATTTTGAAAATAATTTGCAATCTGTCAATTTATATATTTTGTCCAAAGTTTATGTTTTTCATTAAAAAAAAAAATGAGTTGTGAGTGTTCAGAAGAAGTTAAACGAAGATAAGCTAATTTAATATTTTAATTTAAATCGAATTTTCTAATAAAAAAAATTGTATTTTTCTTACACTTACAGCAGAAGTGGGATTTAATCAAAATATATGTTCTTTGATTTAAAAAAATAAACAAATTAACGTAATAAATCATATCTATGTATATGTATGGCAGAACAATCCACCCAGTACAGCTACCCTCTTACACCTTAAGTATGTAATAAATACACTCTCAGCCCTCTAAATATGATTTCCCCTACAATTCGTCTTAATATTTAGTTTCGTATACAAGTACTTGATGTTTTTTCATTATCATGTGTTATTTATCTAAATGAAGTTTTCTTTACTATTTTATCCCAATGCTCCTCTATTTTAGCATATTATATTACACAAGATAGGGTGGCCCCCTTTCATATCATAAACTGAGAACTATTGAGAAAGAAACTCTATTATCTTACGGTTTACAAAAAAGGTTTTATGGATCCAAGACATTAATCTATGTTGCACATTTACGACCTGAACGTATCTTTTTGCACCCCGAACTGGGGTAAACCGTAAATGATTCTCACTACTCCCCCCCCTAACAAGGTTCTTGCTGTCAGTCAATGAACTCTTTTATATAATTATGTTAAAATAAAATTTACAAAACAAAAAAGAATAATAAAGAAATAACATTGGCAGTTTTATTAAAAAGTTTTAGTTAAATATAATAATTATTAAATGATCCCGAATTCATATTTTATTCAGGAACAATGTAATATCTTGCTCATATTCCTGCCTTTCTTTTATATTCCTGTTGGATCATCATTCATAAATAATTTTTAAACTATAAAGTGTCTGCTTGCCAAGTGTTTGAGTAAAAAAGATTTTATTTAAATATAATTTACAAACAGTTCAATGTATAGACTAGATACTATGGGCAGTATCATTCTGATTTAAAATTAAAATTGAAGTTCAAGCTAGCAATCCCCTTTTATATAGATATTTCAAGAAAGGAAACTTGCGAAATGTTCTGATCGATTTCACCACTTTAAATTTTTGAATTTTTGAAACTAGGCTCGTTATCGCACGTTATCATTCTGATTCGTTTCGTTGGTTGGGAGATAAAACCAAAAAATAGTTTCCCAGGACACCTAGAAAACTTTTTCAATCGATTCAACGTGCAACGAATTTTGAGAATATAAAAAATATCAATTTGTATTTTTTTTCAAAATTTTATGCATTTTCCTTTAAAAAAAAATGAGTTTTGAAAGTGAGTGATTAGAAGTTAAAGATAATAGAGATAATTTAATGCAAATACAAGGAAATTTGATGAAAAATGATATGAAATAATCATATTTTGTGAGAAAATATTGGCTAAAAATATTGACGAATCAGGATAAAAAAAATGTTTCAAACTTTTATTCACATGGTTTAGTAGAAAATTTCGCTCCATTTAAGTCAACACTCAAATACTTTGAGTAGCAACGAGAGAAAAGGCATCTGTATGTGATTTTATTTATTTAGTGTGAAATTTATTTTCTTAGAATAATTATACTACTTTTACTTTTAACTTTTAAATGACAACACCCAGAACATCCTAGTCTATAACTAGTATAATAACGCTACTAAAAAAAAACCATACCAAAAATTTATGAAACAAAAAAACACAACAAAAAAATAATAATAATTTGGAATCTGTTGTGTTTAAAACAATAATAAAGTTTTTAAGAAATAAATGTAATTTAAAATGTCTTATAATTCTTAGTAGTTCTTTAACAGTTCTGTTCAGTTCTATTCGTTGCTGTTGGATTCATTCTGCTGTTCTTTATGTGTTTTGTTTTGTTTTCTTATTAAATAATTTATTAGTAAAGTTAAGATTGTTATTACCAACCCATTTACATTCACATTCAAAAACTAAGACTAAGACGCGAAGAGAAACTATCTTTAATTTATATATCTTATAAATGTTTTGAATATATACAGGGTATGTCTTAAAAATCATAGGGTGCACGCACTCATGAACTTCATCATTTTTTCTGAAGATCTAGTATTCTCTTGGAAATCCTCTCCCTTCCTCTCAGTTGGCATTTTTGGTGTCGTAGGGGACTCACTCCAAAGCGACCATCCTCAACCAAGAGAACCAACTGAGAGTAAGTAAGACGATATCCCAGGAAATATAAACTTATTTAACTAAACTAGGCTGTTAACTAAACGGCTAATTTAACTATTTGGCTGCCACATATAATATATTGTAAATAAAGTCTTAAGAATGTTGTTTAATGTTCTAATGATTATGATTATTCGTATTATGATTATAACATATATGATGACGTTGAATGAGTAGTTTTAGCTGCCTATGAGCTACTATGAGCTTTGCATCCATGTTTAATGTTTAATGTTATGATTGTTAGGTTGCAACATTCTAAATATGAATGTTCTATCATCATTTACATATGCCATTAATTTCAATTTCAAATGTATGCGGGTAATGCAGGTACCTATACCAATAATGTTGAAATTGTTGTCATTACATCATGTATACTCTGTGTCATAAAATCAGCCCAAAATTATTATCCATATTTATTAAATCAGTAAAAGTTCTAACATTTTGTTGATATGTATATTATCAAATAACTTTCACATTTATAGTAAAATTTACAAAATTTAAAAAACCTTTCGAGAAACTTTTCGGATACGGAACCCTACTCTCGCACTTGAAACGTATCTAAAAATATTCTCTATTAAATTACATTTATAGTTAAAGCCTCCAACTGGTAAAACTGGTACTAGAAACATAGCTTAAAACACTCTCAAACAAACAAAAACATAATTCAAAATTGGTTCACCCGTTTAGGTGATACGATGCCACAGACTGACAGACAGACAGACAGATATACAAACTTATAACCGCAAATGGATTTTATGAACAACTGTACCCAAAATTTTGTCAACTGTACCCAAAAATAGTCAAATGAAGAGTTTCAAAACTACCACGTACGAAGCGGCCTATGGCTTTAAGCATCGTAATCATCATCGCCTATCTTGTCATGTTTTTTGTAACGAAATATACATCGACGAATTTCAATATCGATTTTTAAAAATCGTTAAAGTTAAATTCTACAATTTAACCAAAATCTCTTCAAGTTTGATGCCCCTTAAATGTTACAGTTCTTGGCCCTGGCTTCACTAGTTTTAGTTAAAATCGGTCATTGATTATTTAGAATGCTATTTTCTAAACAGGAAGTTTAGTTTCAGTTTTGGAATCTCAAAATGAAAATTTCGTTCAAGTTCATTTTGATTAAAAAATTTTCGAGATGATACAATTTCATTTCACAAAACTGTACTCACATAATATAATATATGTAATTATATATATATTTTGGTAGACGGTTGCTTACACCTTTTAATGCTTTCCCCTCGCTACCACTTATACATACAAGTACATGTGTTTAAACGCAATTACTCGTATGTAATATTATAAATAACATAAATTTTCAAAATACGTGTTGTCGAATACTAAAATCGTGAATACTGCAGGTGAATGATATACATACATGTTTGTATATACATATATTACATACATGCATACATACCTACGTACGTGTTAGGGTCCTAATTATATATTATACCGAGCAACGACGAATCAAAATTCAAACATATTTCAAATTATATTCACATTCATAAAATTTTTATATAAAATACAGCAAATATCTAAAATGTTGAAAGTGGAATATGTTCATTTTTTTGTAATAAATCCAGAATATGAAAGATATTTAAACAATTACCTCAATTAATTGTTATTCTCATATATTATTAAATAAAATATTATTTGAAATAATTGACCTTCAAATTTTTATTTCATTAAAAATGATATTTTTGTGTGTTTGTAAGTAATTTTGACATCAAAATAATAGAACTGGTAAAAACAAATCTTAAGTTATGCAATTTATATTTTATCAAAATAATAAATTTTTACATCTTCTATTCAAACGTTGAAATTAATTTTTTTACTAATAATATATTTAAAAAAAAAAAACTTAAATATTGATATTAGTTAAAAGAATTAATTGTAAAAATACTATATAATGATACTTCAAAGTCCCTTGATTTTTATAGCATTTTCTTACATTCACGTCAAACAAATTGCCTAGTTTCTATCATTTCCTTACATTCACGTCACACAAATTGCCTAGCTTACATCACTTTCTTATATTTACGTCATACAAGTTGCCTAGTTGACTTTAAAAGATTTATAAAAAAAACTTGTATTAACTTGAACCGGATTTATATAGAAATTGATTTAAGAATTAAGAATTACAAATTAAATTATGCGTTAAAATGTTTTTCTTTTAGCATTAAAAAACAAACAAAATAAACTTTTCTTTTTCCATTTTGTTTTTAAATCCATTTCTAGACGGATGATTGAAAGATTTTGCGGTTGAATGGAAAATTGTAGGTTTTTTTTTTGTGTATGTGTGTGTGTAACCCTAATAAAAATTTGAAACAATAACACACAGCAAAAAGGAAATAAGTAGTTAAAAAAACATTGAATAGGTTGTTTTTTGGGAGAAACGAAAACTTTTTAATTCAGTTTCACGAGAAAAACTATCCAGTTAATCTTTTCTATATATCCTTGCAGGTATAAAAAATGGATCAATGAAAACTCCTAAACTCCTGAAATTCCATTTCTCTGTTTTTTTACAACAAAAGAAACAAAAAGAGCTTTTAAATTAATAAATGGTCTTCTCCTGAAATATTCCGAATTGATGACTAAAATTCCGTAGATTTTTCCCACTAAAAATAAAATAATGTACGAAAATTTGTCAAGCCAAGTAGTTTTTCTTTTAATAGGAAAATTGACAATGGAATTGAGATAAGAAGATAATTGGATTAAGATTGTAAAAACGATTTTTTGCGACCACTTGAAATAACTAAATGCCCGCTGTTACTTTAAAAATTTTCAAAGACAATGGACACGTTCGTCATGAATTGATTTAGTGATTCAATTTCTTGCCCAATCAGTGTATAATACGTATAACTTAACGTTAAAATAATATATTCAAGTTGAAGGTAGATATGTGAAGGTATAAAAAAGTTTTAGTCAGTCTATGATATTAGTATCAGTACCTACTGTAATACAACGATAACTTAAATCTTGACAAAACAACTTACATTTATCTTACTCTAACTCTTACGATTACAAACTCCCCAGCGCTCCTACTCCATCCCACTTTATATGTATAAATAAGTTCTGTTAAAGGTAATATGTGAAAAACAAATTCCAGGAAATATAAAAAAAAAGTTAAATAAATTCTTTATGTTATAACTCTAGCAAGTTATTTTCTGTCCTACTGTTTCTAGCAACGGGTACAGGGTAGCCACAGGTTACGGTAACAACCGTAGCGAAATTCTTCACGGATCGAGCTGGTATATATAAATAACTATAAAAATTTTCTTCTCAAGGTTTTATGGTTACAGACAAAAAAAAGGCATTCTAGAAGCAAAGAAAACACCTTTTATGGTGTTTTATGGAACAACAACGGATGCACATACAGTTCGAAAGAACACTGTATAACAAGATCGAATATTAAAAATTTTAAAACGTATTTTATTACACAAAATGTAAAAATGTTTTATGAGTGATAGACAACGTTTTTGTTGCAAATTTTATGATTAGAAGAATGAACTGTTTTCGAATATATCTAATAGAAAATTCTTTGATTGATTTTAAATTAGTTTTTTTTTTCCTAAAAAATTTTAACAGTGTCAGCAACAATTTTCGAATTTTACTTAATAATTTTTGTTTTAAAGTTTTATTATTGTTTTCATCTCGAAAATTGTAATAAAAATTTTTATATATAATACCTAAAAGTACTTAAATTTTATTCACAAACTTATTAAAGCTTGGTAAAACTAGCTCGGCGCGTCCGAAATTCAAGAAAAAAAAACTACTATACTAACTTAGTATTTAAATAAAAAATTTAATCTTGTAAGTTTTATTAAGGCCGTTCATATCGTTTTGAATGGACTGTTGAAAAGGTCATCGAATTAAATTATTTCTATATATATTCCTGTTTTTCAATTGTCCATTCTTCTCTCCTGCGCCGATCTTATATATTGCATGCAATTCAATAAAATTATCCTTTTATGCTATGAATATAGTTAGGAATGAAAAAAAAGCCTTTTCTATGCAATATACAAATATTATCCCTAAGGACGCACATTCCATAGATGTTTATCTTAAACTTAGAGAGCTTGCATATTGTTTTTTAACTCCCGAACTAAAAAAAGTGAGTCTGTGGCATCGTAGCTCCTAAACGAATGAACCGTGTTTGATTTTTTTGTTTTGTTTGAAAGGTAATTTAAAGGAAAGTGTTCTTAGCTATGTTTCAATTGCAAATTTAGGGTTCCGTAACCGAAACAATTATACAATTGGCGATGGTCCTCAAAATCATTGCAATGTGGAGAAGGCTTTAAAAAAAAAAGATATGTTTCAAGTGCAAGTTTAGAGATTTTGTCGGGGGTTTTTTAAAATTTTGTAAATTTTACTTGTATTATAAGATGGTTTGTTCAGTGATCTAGAGTTAGTTCGTACATCTATGAATAATATTACAAAGTTCTGTGTTCTGCATATAAAGAGTTCTTTTTACAAAAGATATCAAAAACAGCAAAAAGTTAATACAATAACCTCCTCAAAAATAATGGTTCATATACATACATGTACACATTTATAGAAATATGATAAAGACCGCATCTCATATATATAGATCCATAGACCCATCCTCCATATTTATTTTATGATTGTAAATAAACCATTGAATTACTCGTCTCTATAGAGATACATCTCTTTATTTATTCATAGATCATAAAGAAGAAAAGAGATAAATAGAAGTGAAGTATTCAAATGATATAAGAAACAAAGTAAGTAGCATGACACCATAACACTGGTGAGAGCAAATAATAAATATGTGTAAAGAATTTTTGGTTCTAGTGTGAAAAGTGGTAGAAGTGGTAATATGATAAATATTACCACTTTAAATATAAGGGGAGGGGGAGAATAAGCTATTGAAAAAGAAGGTGTATATACAGGGTGTTTCATATCTATCGAGAAGAAGTCCTTTCTCTGACTAAGAAGTAAATTGTGCATTTCTTGAAACAACTTGTATGTAAAACGTATCTAGAATGTAGATTTTCTTCGAATTCTAACATTAAAACATTGAGTACCACAGAGGAGAGATATAAGAAAGAACACATAACCTCTAAAAACACAGTTCTAGCAGCAACTAACACCTATATATAGTTTTGTTTTGGTATAGGGGTAGTAAAAACTACAATTTGAAAGTCTTATGCATACTAACATAAGAGCAAGCAGCACAAAGGCCGCATATTCTTCGTCTTACATATATATATAGATAGATATAAGTATTTATTTCTTATCTTTCATATGCAGAACACGCTATAAAATGCATTTTAAGAGCTATTTTAAAATATTCTACCATCATTTATAGTTTATTTCATACAAACTGAACTTTAGAAATTGGTTTTATGTGCTATTCGAACTAGATAGACCAAACACTAGTCTGAAAACAGGTGTCGAGATTCTTATTTAGACGTCACTCGCATCAATTTATGTCATACAAATTGTATAGTTTATTAGTTGATTAGTCACGTGACAGTCGGACCACACTTTTCGATAGAAAAACTATGATAAAATTTCATAAAAACTATGTCTTATCTATGGTTATTAGATGGGTGAAGAATCGATCTTATACCATGTCAGTGATATCCAGAATGGATCATTCCTGACCCATTTTTTGTTCTAGAGACTGATCTACTATAGTTTATATTCTATTAAATAGATTTGCATATAATTATTTATGTAACTAATTTCTAAATAGAATTGAATTTAACATTTAAATTCAATTTAGTTGAAATTTTACCTACATATTGAATATACATGAAAATTTTAAGTGATAAACATATTATTATTATTATTATATGCATATTTATATTATATATAGGTTGATTATTAAATTCTTTTAGAGTGATTTGGCTGTCACGTGACTAGCCATCAAGTCATCTAGGCAATTTGTATGGCGTAAATGTAAAAAAATGGTATAAAAATATCGAAAAAGCATAAAAAATCAAAGTTTTTATGTTTTTACTATAATTTACCGCAAAAAAATGAATATTCATCGATTCACTTTGAATGGAATAGTCCATGTTAAAGTTGACTTAAGAAATTAATAAATAGGCAACTTGTATTACGTATATATTATACATATAGAATATAAGTGTTACACCCTGTTATATTATTTACAATATATGTTATACGTTTGTTTAAAAACATATTATAATATTAATATATATATATAATATTTATCTAAACATATTCACATATTATCTTTATCAGAACGTGTAGACAACAAAAGCTGGGGAGGGAGCATGGGTTTTGTATTAGTAAAGGTGATAAGGTAAAGGTGGTAAGATGGTTGTGTATATGTTAAAAGCTAAGTAATATTAACATTTTATGCAAATATTAATTGATTTTGTTACAACAAAACAAGTAACTGAAAGTATAAACTTAACTACAAGACCGTAAGCCCATATAATCAACTGAAATTTCTACGTATCCCATTTTGTACTATTGAAATAGGAGATACTAAGTTTTTCTTTTTGACTTTAGATGAAGAAATTTCACTTTGCGAATAGAAAGATTGAAGTTGGTTTTAAAACTCTTTAATAGGAGGTATACAAGATACGAACGTTTAAAATACCTAATTAAACAAAGAAGAAGATATCCAATAGTGACGTCATACGTGGGTATCGCCAAAAAAATTACATATAAAACTTTATTTTGCTTAAAAGAGACGGACAAACTTCCATTTTCAATGTATAAGATATCGTTAGAATCCTTATATCAACTCGAGTAATATTGGCTTTAAATAAAATCTCGATATGCCGGATTTATGGTACCATTTTCAAATATACACTGAATAGTCATGGAAACTTCACTTCATTATGGGCTCACGATCCATTTATTAAAGTTAAGTATTAAGAACAGAACATACAAACAAAGTGTTATAAGTATTAAAATTATCATATCATTAACATGTCTATATGTTCATTACATGTTCATGTTTATGCTTAGAAACATGTTTTAAACATTAAAATTTATGTAATTATGTATTTATGTTAACATTGAATACAAAAATAAATAAGATACTCGTTCATATTAATGTACAACCAAGATAGAAATAGACTCACTTTTCGATAGAATTTAAACAAATTAAAATTGTATTAACGAAGTTAAAAAATTGCTATACTTTTTTTGTCAATTTTTTAAATCTTGTAATAGTGGCAGAATATATTATTTATGTAACATTCTAATAACTTAAAATAGCACAATTTTAAATTAGTGCCAGGCACTTAAAAATATTCGAACAACAAAAACCATTAAAAATGTCAAAATACATCGCCGTTTAAATTGAAATATAATCGTAAATAATATATACAATCAATCATTAAAATACTAAATTAATAAATACTCGTTTTGTAAAATAAATGTATTTACGACCAAAGACCTATAAATTATAAATTTAATGACTTTTAACACCTATAAAAGTTATATTAGTAGCAAATAGTGATGACTAGTGAGACGAGACGAAACAAAACGAGACGTAAGCTACTGAATTAGTTGTTTTTGTCACTAAAATAATATTATAAAACTAATAATGAAATAACTTTTAAATCAAATCCAATTATAACACATATATTTAAAACATCTATGGTGGATATGACCTTTGGTGGTTAAGAGTTATAGCTTTCTGAATATAGGAGCCGAATAAGTTATAACATTATAGAGGCATCTGGAAACGTGAAAGTCAGTGCTTTATCAAAAACAATTTTTCATTTTTATGCACAGTTCTTAATTTTGATATGATTTTAAAGCTTAAAACTTAAGGAATATTGATAAAAGTTTTTCTATGTAAATGATAAAACATTTTTAAAAGCACTTATTGACTAAAAGACCAACATTTATTACGACTTCTTCATATACCAAAATGGTAATAGGGCTGTTTTGTTATAATTAATTTATCGTAAATCGTACAAAGAATCGACTTGAAATTTACACAGAAAGCGTAATAAATACTAGCTAATTGACACGCAATCTCCGGTTTTTTTGTATCACTTTCGTTTTGGTATCAAAACACTTTAACAAATGAACTGCCTTAAGAAATAAAAATGGTGGAAACGCAAATAAATGATGTAACATATCCTATCTTATAATGTACAATGCATTTATTTGCAGTTCCACCATATTTATCAATACAATAAGATAGTCTTCTTCAATATCTAGAATATATTAAAGTTTTTACACTTTCGTTTTTGGTATCGAAACACCTTAAGCAGGAAAACCGTTTGTTATTGATGTACCTAGTAATACCTAGTGAGTGCCATGAGGATGCAACAGAATGCAGATGAAAAATATAAAACGATATTATTTAAAACTTTTATTAGCTATACATTCGTTATTTGTTGACGTTTGAGTTCAACTTTATTAGTAGAGTTTAAAACGCAAAAATGGCTATTTACACGCTAGAAAATACATAAAAAATATGAGAGAATCTTACAAAAATAAGAGAGAAAGTAGATTAAAAAACGCCCTATCTACAAGTTGCTACAAGAATTTGATGAATGACATCATGTGACATCAAATTGGATCTAGTTTTACCATTTTTCCGAAAATCGTTAGCTTTCGGAGGAAATACGATTTAAAAATAGGTCATTATTGTATTCAATCGTAAAGAAAACACCATAATTGTGGAACAAAATGCTGTAGCGAAAAGTTGTCAAAGGCAATAGAGGATATTCAGGCTGTGCCCATGACTTTGATCTACAATTATTGATTAACTTTAAGCGCATTTTGTTTCGATTAAATTTCTTGCTTGGTCTACAACGGTAATCCGATAAACAAACTTTAACGTGAACTGAAATTTTATGCAAGTATTTGTTATGTTAGCTTGTAACCAGACAAAATATAATATTTATAATAAAATTATTATTATTAATTATAAATTATTAAAAAAATAATACTAATAGCTTTTGTAACTTTTAAATAAGTTTTTTATTAGTTTGAATGCATTGTGCATATATTGTGTCATATGAGTTTATATAGCTTAAAGTTAACTATAGTTAACTTAGTTTAATTATAATTACTTATTAGTAATTATTTTTTTAATAGCTACTTTGTTTGACTTTAAAATAAATTTTAATCGGTTTATTTATTTATTAACTGGAAAGCATAAAATTTATTTATTTTATACTTAATTAAAAGTTCAAATAAATTAGCTATAAGCAATTAACAAATACTAAAAATTGATTGGTTTTACGATTATTTTTCCTGTCGCGATATCTTCCTTATTCCGTTATCAAATTCCATGATTTATCCCTCATTTTGAAGCTTATCATGCTAGATATTAAATAGAATAACGGTCTAAAAGTGTAACGCTTAGAAATAAAACAAGCAAGAGAATTAATTTACACATTTAATTTTGTTTATTATGTAATTTGTATATCATAATTGTCATAAAATTGCCTATAAATAATTACTATTGATTTTATATTATTTCTCTAGCCTGGTTTTAGCCGCGGTTACCGCACGGTGGGAATTTCTCACGGATCTAGCTGGAAATCATACGGGTACCGAATTTCAATTGATATCTTAGAAACTTATGGCCAAATGAATCAAATATTAATATTTCCATACTAGAATCCATATCTGAGTTCAACATTAAATTAAAAAAAATATAATTTTATTCCGAAACAAATCGAATTTCTGGTCGAATCTAGCATACATTTGTATTTGTATAGTTATTTAAATAAAATGATATTCATTTAGTTTTATTTTAAACAAATTTGAGCTCAACAAAATTTAGTTTGAGTGTGTTTCTTCAAAAGTGAGTTAATTTGAATTTAAATAAATATTACAGTTTTTTTTTGTACCGATCATATTATATATACAATTCTGTTGAATGTTCGATGTATGATATTCAAATCTGTTTTCGATTTGAGTTCTACCTTTTTATAGGTCGTTACTCTTGACTAATTTCAGATCTTATATCAATATTTTTTAAGGATCTTACAATATTTCCCGTACATGGTTTAGATTTTCCAGAACATTAAAAAAATACTTCTTGAACACGAGAAACTCGGTTTGTTTCCCTGGAAAATTCGATCTTTACTCTCAACTTTTTGACACTTGTAATCATTTTGCTTATCGACTTCTACTGGGTATGTTTGATATTGTGTAATAAGCGATAAATCGAGGCTTCTTTTCGGTATATCTTACCAATTTCCCGAAATATGTTAGCAACGAAAAAATCCTCTCTAAATTTTTCTTATTCTAGTTTAAACTGATTCAATTTTCAACCATCTTCGAGGTAGAAATAACAAAATAAGAGTTCCGTAGGATATCGATGTAACTCAACAGGTTTTTCAATCTCATTAGAATATAATTCGTAGTGTATCGAGGAAAAATGTTATATTCTCAATATTCTAGATTCTAGAGGGAGAGATTAACAAAAAAAACAACGTAGTATCTAATAATAATAATAATAATAATAATAACACAATCTGACTGAGTCAGTAAAATAGCAATTGAATCAAATAAAAATGCCTGTCTCTGGTGTAATGTTCTTGTCTATTCTATCGTCATCCTCCATTGTCATAGACATCGTCATGATCAAAACTGATTCTATTTCGTTTTGTCATGCTAGCAAACATGTTTTTATATACATGGTGGACATTAAAAACGGTTTGTCTGTCTTTTACATCAAATTTCTTTCGAATTAGAAGCAAACCAAGGTGAAACGGCTTGTACATAATTAATATTTGAATTGTAAAAAAGTCCTAAATTTTTCTGAACAAAAACAACGCTTTGGGAATATTATTTCTGATGATTTTTACAATTTCTGCAAATTTTGTTAAATTTTATGAAAATTCACAAATCGAAATTTTGGTAAAAGGAATCGTATACGTTATACTTATTTTGAAAAAATCACTTTGTCCTATTTCGAATACCAGTAGCTTAGAACTACGATAACAGGCTTAAATTGGATTTCAGTAGCCGTAGAATAAGTACACGGATATTAGGAAACCATAGTAACTTACAACAATACCCCACCCTTTTAATGATCTAGTCATTCCATAGAAAACCCAACTGCATTTTTTTAGGATTAAAGTCGGCTTATGACTGCTATATTGAATGCTTGACGTCATCAGTGTGTTTTTCCAAGAGTTCCTCTAGATTTTTTAATCAGCTTGTTGTAATGTGTTAGTACACTTTTCTTTGAGCCATTTTGTTAAAAATATTATATATACATATAAATAGAATTGAGCTACATATGTAGCTCAATAGACATACAAACATACAAACATACTGATGAAGTGAGCTACCATGTACAGAGTGTCTTGAAAGATTTGTTTAAAAAAAAAATATATATATATTTTTTTTTCAATTTTGATGATGAATTATAGAATTATAAATAACTTGATAATATAAGATGAAAAGATGGAATAAAGTTTTTCGATATCTGGAGAGATTTTCCAAATATAGAAAATTGTTAATTTTGTTTAATTATTTAGTTTTCGATCTTCCAAAATTTTGTTCTTATTTTTCGTCCACGTCAGTTATAACAAAATTCATAACCAAAGTTGAAAATAAGGTATAAATAAGTTCAACCCTAAATCAAAAATTGCCTTGGCGCTCATCCTACCTTAAGCAAAATTTTTCTACGAAAAAACAAACTTTAATAATGGGCACTGAAATTTCCTTTTCCAAAATTCGTCTTGCAAGGTTTATTTTGAGAAAACTTTAACCACTAAACAAGGTATGTAGATCCCCTAGGACCATCCTGTATAGCTCCCTTTATGTATACATGTATTACATACATATTTACGAAATAAAATAGAACTGCAGTGTCCCATTTTTCCACACATATATAGAACTACTGTTGTAACTTTATTGTATTTTAAATGTTCTAAGCTGGGAATAATAATATAATATAGCAGATGGGACCATTTATCTATGCATTTAAATTCCTCATACCTATCCAACATACTACTGGTGAGAGTAACAAAAAAAAAATATATAAAAAATAAAAAACAAAAAAATTGTCTTTTAATGTAAATTTATATAATTTTTTTTATTACATATGTAATATAATGTTACAGTTACAGTTAGTTACAGTTGTTTTGTAGGTAACAGGCTAATATAGACGGACCTATCTCAGTATGCATACGTTACATGATTGTATTATTATTATATCATATTACATTACAATTTATATGTAAACATAAATATATTTAAGTGAATAGTATATACAGGGTGGGTCACCTCATCGCGAGATCAAATATGACGAATGGGGCGAAGAATGTGATACAACTACTGTACGGGGTTGAGTGGTGAAGTTGACACAAACGCATGAGTTGTTTGTATGAAAGTAATTAACTGTTTAACAAATTGCAAATATTGTTGTTTTGAAATACAACATAGTTTTAAACAATATTTTTCTGATTGGTTCTATCACTTATAAATATAATAACAAAATAGTGATGTGATTGGCACAACCACATGGGCAGCTATCAATAAAATGCATGACTTTAAACTAAAATCAATCTCTTTCATAGAAGTAATGATTTTGTTTATTAAACTTCAATGATTTTGTATCAATGAATTCATATTTTAAATTCTATTTAGCTGTACTTGTTCTGATCATTAGGAAGTTTTTTTAAAGAATTTTAACTTTATTTCAATATGAAACGGCCAACTTCGAAATGATGTATGTTTCACTCGGTACAAAACACCAGTATTTTGGAGTAAGTGTATTGTAACATATGTTGTTTAGGGATAATATATACTGACGACGTGGTACATACTCCCACCCCGTCTCCGTAAAACTGTGCCCCTGGTAAGTATGTTATTATTTATAGTGATAACATTATTATAATTACACTTATTATTTATTAATTAACAAAAACATGAAAAGAATTTTTATTTCTAATTTTCCATATGGGAATTTATTTGGTTCGAGGCTGAAAAAATTATTTTTTTCTATGCTTTGACTATTATACAGTAATTGTAATTTATAATCTTTAGTCTCATCAACAAAAAATTAACCTAAAAATTGTACAAAGGGTTTCTTAAATATTGAAAGATTTGTTGAAAATTTCACAAAAAGATTTGTTGAAAATTTCGGATTCATTAAGGAAAGTTAAGGTGATTTGATACCAAAACGGATATGCTACCAAAAAAACGGAGATTGCGTGTCAATATAAGCTAGGATTTATTACGCCTTCTGTATAAATTTGAAGTCGATTCTCTGTACGGTTTACGATAAATTAATTATTATAAACAGCCCCTTTTGGGTGGCTGATAAAGAAGTCGAAATAAATGTTGGTTATTTAGTCAAAAAGTGCTTTTAAAAATATTTTACCATTTACATAAAAAACTTTTATCAATATTCTTCAAGTTTTAAGCTTTAAAATCAAATCAAAGTTAAAAACTGATTAAAATGAGAAACCTTTTTTTTGTTGAAAACACTGACTTTGATAGTTAATTTCTCCTAAGCCGTACAGATAATCGAAATGAATTTTTCAAAAAAGTCGTAAATAAGGATGATTAATTAATCGATAAATAAAATTTCAAATTTTTTGATTCATTTTCTTTTTTTCGAAATCGAAATACCTTAATAAATAGGTTTTTTCTTTTTTTTTTGTCGAACATTTTTACATTTACATTTCAGAATTTTTATTACTTTTTTTTATAAATGAGATAAAAAGCTTTTTATATATATATTTTTTAAAATATATAAGAGAAAATTTTATTTCCATGTAAAAAATTTGATAATTTCACGGATAAATAAATCTGTATTGTACATAAAGGCACTAATTACATGAGATATGACGTAAATAATTCATGGATTTAAAAAAAAAAATACATTTTTTTTTAAATATTATATTTAATTTTCTAAACTAATGCAATTTTTAATTCGAATTATCTATATGTATGTTATTTTTTTACTCATTAGAGATTTTCCTTTACTCGCGGTTTTCTGCCTGACAAGTAAGTTTTGTCAAAAAAAAAACCTTTACTGTATTTATCATAAGAAAACTTAAATGAATGAGAATTTAAGAAGAAATTTCACAGAAATTAAAAAAAAAAAATTGGTACTTACATAAACGACCCAATCCTTCGGACTGTGAGCATTTGTTCCACACATGTAGAGTCGACCTCCATCACCCATTGGTTGAATCACTCGAATATGATTATGGCAGTCGAAATGCTGGAAAAAAATTTAAAAATTAATAAAGGTTTAATATTCAGTTTTGAGTTTCAATAAAATTTGGTATTAAGAAGGGTTTTTGATATATTATCTTTTTCTATATCTGAGAAAATTACTTTCATTTATTAATGGCTAAATTTCCAAAACCAAAACAAAGTTTATAATGAAAAAAAAAAAAGGATTTCTAATCGTTATAGTTCGAAGAAAATTTGAATCTGACACCCAGATTAATATTTTTATTTCAAGAGCTCTTAAAATCAATAAATTATTTCAATATAAAATAATTTAATTCTAAAATAGTTAAATCGTCTTGCATTTTTATACCATGTATATATGAAATATACATAGTATATTAAGTTTAGTCCCAAGTTTGTAACGCTTAAAAATAATGATGCTAGGAAAAAAATTTTGTCATAGGTGTTCATAAAATCACCTAATTAGTCCATTTCCGGTTGTCCGTCCGTCCGTCCGTCCGTCTGTGGACACGATAACTCAAAAACGAAAAAATATATCGAGCTGAAATTTTTACAGCGTACTCAGGACGTAAAAAGTGAGGTCAAGTTCGTAAATTAGCATCATAGGTCAATTGGGTCTTGGGTCCGTAGGACCTATCTTGTAAACCGTTAGAGATAGAACAAAAGTTTAAATGTATAAAATGTTCCTTATCAAAAATTAAACAATTTTTCCGTAAACATCACTGTTTACCCGTGATGGCGCCAATTAGGCGGAAATTTTATAATATGTACTATACTTGATTATTAGTTATCTATGTTTCACATGTTTGTATTTGTTATGTGATTAAGAAATCAACACTGACTATGCATGGTATTTCAACAATTAACTCAGTCAATTGTTTCTTTTCACTTTTTTTTTCTATTTTTGTGGCCCTGAACATGCGAAAGCTTGACTTTTATATAAAGTGATTTTTCTTACTTATCTTAATTTTTTATCTTAAGAAAAATGATAAAACGATATAGATGATAAAACTATAAAGATAATATTTTATTTGTAATTTTTGAATTCGATATTCTATTATTTTCGAAATAGAAGCTATTTGTAATTTTCCACCGATTTTTCATAAAAATCTTTTATCGATATATAAAATTCATTAAATATCTGAGTCGCAATTTAAGTTATTATATAAAATTTAGCAAGAATGAAAGAGTATAAGAAAATTTATTTACTATTTCTACTAAATACACATGTTTAGAACACAACAAGTTCACGAAAAAAGCAATAAAAATCAATTTCCAATCTTTCAAAGGTCAGAAACACAAGAATACCAACAACAAAATTTAAGTATAGTAATATGTCGAAAAAAGTTATAAATTTAAAAAAAAATTGCACATATTTTTGTAGAAAAAGACATAGAAAACGGGTTTTTTGGCAAAAAATTCAAATAGCAATAAAATAAATCTTCTTTTACCTTTTATTTTTTTGACAGATTTTGAACTTTTGGGGTACGTTTAAGTAATTTTCAACAAGATGTACAAAAATTTAAGTCGAAAAGTCAAATAGTTATATGAGAACCGTTTTGTAAAATCAAAGTTCAAGTGAAACGCGCTTAAAGTTTATTTCTTAAATTTATACTTATATCAATATATACTTTATAGTTTATACTCATCAACCATTAGTTAGCGATTCTTGAACCATATAAATAATTACTAGTTCCACAAGTTACTGTTCTGAAGCCTATTTAGAAGTTATTGTTATTACGCGCGTTAAATAACATGCAAAAAATTTGTGTACTTATAAATTTTTACTATTTATAATTTCAAAAACAACACTTTGAATAAAAATTGTTTTATTCAGAATCGTAGGAACTGTTCTATCAAACCACATTTCAAGGAAAACGATTAAAAGTTTTATGTGTGTATATTATTAACATATACTCGATTTCGTTAAAATCGCAACAATTACAACACATCTAAGTCACATAAACAATCATCACATGTAATGATAATCATTTTATTAATCATTTACAGTGGAAAAAAAAATTATTAATCATGTGAAATTTGTAAGAAAACTTTTCATACAAGAGATTAACTACAACATAAATGTAGTAAAACCAAGGAAAAACATGATATTTGTAATAGACGCCCAAAATTCATAATAAATAGGGTCTATGAATAGTTAATAGTACACTGTATCCGAATGGCTTAATGTGTATCGGTTTGGAAGGAATCTCACTCAAATCCCGATTAAGTATAAACTTTAATTTTTTTCTATGAATTTTTAATATGAATTTTTGCAAATCAATTAAATTAATTTGACTACGCATTTATTATTGGGACAACTAATATTTATTTATTCATTAGGTTAATCTAATTTTACCACCCATAATGACTGTTTAAATTGTATGTATATATATCGGGTCATATGGCGAAGTGGTGAACGAGTCCGACTCGTAGTATTAAGATCGTGGGTTCGAAACCCACTAAGGTAAAAAATTTTTTTTTTCCCTACGTTATTAATTTAAGTTTGTGTAACAATCCCACAGGTGTTTTAGTCACTCAAAGTTTTTCATTAGGTTTGTACAGCTTTATCACCGATAATGTCTCTTGATATTGTTTCATCATATAAGATGTGTCGCAGCTCGGTGTTAAGCGGGTGCGACTCGTAGATCGAAGGTCTATGGTTCAAAGCTCGGGCAAATAAAAATTTTAAATTTTTTCTCTACATTTCATGTTCTGATTTATTCAAATTAATTTCATTAATTTAAATGCGTGTTCAATTTCCGCGCTTTTTTCGGGTGTGGTCAATCAAAATTATTCATTAGGTCAGTAGTGTTTCATCGTTCATAGTGGACAGTTGGTTACATTTGTGCTTTGTGTTTCACCTTCATTTGACTTCCAAACGTCAAATTTCATTTTCGAATTTGTTTCTGAGTAAGTTTTTGTTTTAATTTACATTTTTCTAATTCTTTTTTTGTACATTGTAAAATTTTATATTATATTTAATTTGTTTCACATTTTGTCCAAATACTTTTTTACACAAAACTTTTAATATTAATTAAAAAAAGTTATGTTTGAATCACTTGTTAATTTTTTTCCAATTGAAACCATATTCTAGAATTATTTTTCTTATAATTAGTGTATGACTACAAGTTTTTTTTTTATTTGATTTCAAAATTTTTCGAACCTGCGTTTATTCTCAAGAAGCACAGTTTTAATATTAATAACTATAATTTTTATTTAAGAACGTTCATTCATCAACCTGTTTTGCTATGTGCGTTTATATGGAAACAGTATTTAAATTTGAAATAATTTTGAAATTTTTTTTGAAATTTTATTAAAATTTTTAATAATTACTAACTGATAAAAGTTTCAAGTATAGTTATCGATATAATTTTTGAGAAATATCGATTTATATTTTCCATTTAAACCTATGTTAAAGATTAATTTTTGTCACTTTTTGAATTTAAAATTTAACATTAATTACGTTTCGATTAATTTATATAATTGTATATTTTTTCTTTCTTAAATCATTTAAACTTTTTTATCATCATAATTATTTTTATTTGTCTACTTACAAGTCTCATGAATGTACGTCCTTAAATGATTAACTAATTAATCAACAACTCCGTTACTAAATATCGAAAAAAATTCTATCAAAATAATAAATAAAACTAAATTTGTATTCAATTGATTTCAACACTCCTCAAATTCCTCAAATTATGGACTTAGCAAATTTGTGAAATTTTTGATTTGATAAACCTTTGGTACAAATATCAGCCAGTTCATTTTTTGTAGGTATATAATCAATTTTTTTTAAATTCTGATCGAATGAAATGTTATTTAAGTTCACGTACATGCGTGAACCTGTTTTGCTACGTGCGTTCATAGGGAAACAGTATGTAAATTTTAAAGAATTTTAAATTAATAGAAATTTTTTTGAAATTCTATTAAAAGTTTAAATAATTATTACCTGGTAAAAGCTTGTAAAAAAAAGTATTGGTATCGATATAATTTTAGAAAAATATCGTATTTATATTTTCCATTTAGTCCCATATTAAATCTTACTTTTTGTCAATTTTTTAAACTTAAAATTCAATGAAAATAATTCGATAACAGGTTATTTTTCTTGTCTTAAATCATAGAAAATCATTTAAACTATCGCATAACCATATTGTTTTTTATTTCTCTACTATTATCGTTGACGCATATACGCCCTTCAATTATTTGGAAATAATATATTTTGAAAATCTAAAAAACAAAATATTGTTGCATTAGCTAGCTGCGGTTTGTAAAATGAATGTTTTAATATTATCGTTAAACCAGTAATTTTTGAGGATAATCAATCAAGTATTCAATAAGTTAAGAATTGGGAAAGTAAAAGAAGTAAACATATTGGCATTAAATACCATTTCATTCGATCAGAATTAAAAAAAGATAATTTAAAAATTGAACATATACCTACAGAGAATCAATTGGCTGATATTTGTACATACACTAGATAATAATAAAATTATTTTTAATTATTTTAATTATTTATCACTAAAATATATTTATTCATTAGGTTGGTCCAGTTTTATCACCGATTATGGCCGTTTAAATTGTAACAAGCATCAAGTCGTGTGGAAGAGAGTATAGCGAGTCCTACTCCTCTTACACAGGTATGGAGTTCAAAATCCAGGTAAGTAAAATTTTTATTTTTATTTTCTAAATCTCATGTGATAATTTATTCTTAGTAATATAATTAATTTGAGTGTGTGTTTTACTATTCACTATGAATAGCTTATTTATTTGACATTTATCTATTCCCTTCATTTGAATTCCAAATCTTAAATTTCATTTTCGGGTTTGTTTCTAAGTAAGTTTATGTTAATAAAGGTAAATTAAGATTAAATGAGCCATCTTTAATTGTTTATGCATAAATATTATTGCAAATTAAGCAATTTTTAACTTTTAGCCCAGAGATATTTTTGGTTTTTTTCAATTTATTTTACTCTAAATATCAGTTCATTAATTTAAATTTGTAAAATCGGTCTGCCCTATATCCTGAGAAGCGACGTTGACTAACTAAGGTTAGTATGATGTTTCTCAGGAAAAACTCGTTCGATTTGTTGCATGTGTTATAACACTATGAGAAATTGTGTAGTCAAAAATCAATTTTTTCTCGTTATGTCTGTCTAAAAGCTAAGCGCCTCGATAGGGGATTATGTATCAACTCATGATGACGGTGAGACGGGACATGCAAAAAAGCGCAGTCATCACTTAAAGTGAGTTAGGTATATCTAGACAGATAATGTACGGAAAAAATGATCTTGATTGCATGGATTTTTCGCCTGTGTTATAGCCTGTGATATATTGGATTGGTTTCATTCTGGGGTAAGTCAACTTATAACTGGGTTGAAAAATTGCCTAATTTTTCTTTTTAAATTTTTTTTATTTTCTTTTTTAAATATATTATTTTAAATTTGTAAATTCGGTCTGCCCTAAATTCTGAGAAGCGACGTTGACTAACTAAGGTTAGTATGATGTTTCTCAGGAAAAACTCGTTCGATTTGTTGCATGTGTTATAACACTATGACAAATTGTGTAGTCAAAAATCAATTTTTTCTCGTTATGTCTGTCTAAAAGCTAAGCGCCTCGATAGGGGATTATGTATCAACTCATGATGACGGTGAGACGGGACATGCAAAAAAGCGCAGTCATCACTTAAAGTGAGTTAGGTATATCTAGACAGATAATGTACGGAAAAAATGATCTTGATTACATGGATTTTTCGCCTGTGTTATAGCCTGTGATATTTTGGATTGGTTTCATTCTGGGGTAAGTCTACTTATAACTAGGTTGATATGGTTAATTCAAATGGACCTTCAGAAATATTTATGCATAAAGGTTATTGTAAATTAAGCAATTTTTATTTATTCCTTTTCTTTTTAAAATAATTGAATTTTTTTCCAGAGATATTTATGCTTTTTCATCTCCGACAATGTCATTCGTATAATTCTGTGTTTGTGACTTGTAAAATTCATATCCTATCCTAGAATTACCTTTTTTATCATATCCTATCCTAGAACTTTCTTTAATTGTTTATGCATAAATATTATTGCAAATTAAGCAATTTTTAACTTTTATGCCCAGAGATATTTTTGGTTTTTTTCAATTTATTTTACTCTAAATATCAGTTCATTAATTTAAATTTGTAAAATCGGTCTGCCCTATATCCTGAGAAGCGACGTTGACTAACTAAGGTTAGTATGATGTTTCTCAGGAAAAACTCGTTCGATTTGTTGCATGTGTTATAACACTATGAGAAATTGTGTAGTCAAAAATCAATTTTTTCTCGTTATGTCTGTCTAAAAGCTAAGCGCCTCGATAGGGGATTATGTATCAACTCATGATGACGGTGAGACGGGACATGCAAAAAAGCGCAGTCATCACTTAAAGTGAGTTAGGTATATCTAGACAGATAATGTACGGAAAAAATGATCTTGATTGCATGGATTTTTCGCCTGTGTTATAGCCTGTGATATATTGGATTGGTTTCATTCTGGGGTAAGTCAACTTATAACTGGGTTGAAAAATTGCCTAATTTTTCTTTTTAAATTTTTTTTATTTTCTTTTTTAAATATATTATTTTAAATTTGTAAATTCGGTCTGCCCTAAATTCTGAGAAGCGACGTTGACTAACTAAGGTTAGTATGATGTTTCTCAGGAAAAACTCGTTCGATTTGTTGCATGTGTTATAACACTATGACAAATTGTGTAGTCAAAAATCAATTTTTTCTCGTTATGTCTGTCTAAAAGCTAAGCGCCTCGATAGGGGATTATGTATCAACTCATGATGACGGTGAGACGGGACATGCAAAAAAGCGCAGTCATCACTTAAAGTGAGTTAGGTATATCTAGACAGATAATGTACGGAAAAAATGATCTTGATTACATGGATTTTTCGCCTGTGTTATAGCCTGTGATATTTTGGATTGGTTTCATTCTGGGGTAAGTCTACTTATAACTAGGTTGATATGGTTAATTCAAATGGACCTTCAGAAATATTTATGCATAAAGGTTATTGTAAATTAAGCAATTTTTATTTATTCCTTTTCTTTTTAAAATAATTGAATTTTTTTCCAGAGATATTTATGTTTTTTTTTTAATCTCTTTCTGACATTTTAGGAATACCTGTCCTGTAATTATATTATGTGATGCCGAATTAAGGCTGATACTATTTAGGGATTGTGATTTTTTTATTAGGAAATGCGAGAATGTTATCCAATTTGTCATGTTCCGGTCATGACAAATTGGATAATTATCTATCTTTTTCTGCTGTTTAAATGTAAAACCGGATGCACTTAAACAGAAAGAAAAGATCGTGGATTAGGCCTATAGGGGATACCACGTAAAAAAAAACGCGCTGATGTATCCTACCTCAATGGTAGTGTGGAAATGGATACAAATTTTTTTTTAACGATTCTCTTTTACAGAGGAAATTTTGGAATACAAATGACACTCTTGACTAAGAAAATATTACAGAATATTCTGTATTTATTAGAAAAAAATTCATTGAAAATTGAAAAGTACGAAGAAAGCGGAATATTGTAGAATGTTATGGAAATTTTGAGGAAAATTGATACCTCTGAAGATTTTACTAAATAGGGGATCGGACTAAATTTTTTTTATCATTTCAGATGAAGAATTCTCACTTTACGAATAGACAAGTGAAAATGTTTACTAGTATGCAAGATATGAACGTTTAAATTTCCTAACTAAACAAAGAGGAAGATACCCCTTAATGATGTCATACGTGAGTATCGCCACAGAGATTATAGATTATATAAAACTTTGTTTTGCTATTACTTTTCAATTCAATCCTTCATTGCTAATAAATTCTTCGTTTTTTAAATTTTAATTTAGCTTTCAAATATTATCATGGTATCAAGACTAGATTTCACATTTCTATGGGAAATATGGCCAATTCGATATCAGCATTATCCTCTATTTTAAAAGGTAAGTCATTTTTGTACGATAATAAAATGCCGGAAAATATTAAAAAGAAATAATTATATGAGAATTTAAAAACAAATGTAACAATTTATGTTTCAAAAAAAATATGTTTGTTCACACGCTTCTTCTTATCGTGGTTGAATCTAATATCAAAACTCAGCTCACATGTTGTACTACAACTACAATTTTTAATTTTAAAACATATAGATATGATTTCGCACGCATAAAAATTGAACTCAATGAATTATTTAAAAATAAAATAAAACTTTCTTTCTATTTCATATTATACAAATTATTATAAAAACATAAAAATTAAATAAAATTAAATAATAATAATACCACTTACAAAAATAAATATACATAATTTTTAGGTTAAATTAATCTAATTATTTATAATAAATGAAACCATCTTTTTTTAATATCTGTTATATTTTTATATTTATATAATAATATTTATTTAAATATATAATTTATATTTTTTGTATAATATTAAGAATTTTTTGCAGAGCATATTATACATGGTATTTCAACAATTAACTAAGTCAATTGTTTCTACTTGTTTACAATAAAATAACACTTTTTATAAAATAAACGATTACATTTGATGATGACAGTTTAAATTCTACACTTCAATTAAAAATTATTAAAACATAATAAATATTATACAAAAGAGCGAATAAAATGAAATAGAATGGAATCGAACAGACAACATAGAAGCATAAAATTTCCATCCATAAAAGCGATGTTGATCTCATACTCTAATAAATATTATTTATCTATCTCGAACAATGTATTTGTAAAAAGTATTTAAATACAATTTAAAAATACTTCATATTTTATACATTTAAAAAATTATTAAATATTGTAAAAAAAAAAAAAAAATTAATAACACTTTATGTATGTGCAACGAAGTATTTGATTTTATATGTACACTAGAATGTATAAAAATATGAGCTATCGTAGAATTATTTGTGAAATTTCAATCTGAACTATTTCTAAACAAATTAAATTATCATAAACGACCAGGGTTCTTTGTGAATATTTTCTGTTTTCCATAATAGATCAAAAACTTCAATTTAGGTTTTCCTGTAAAGTTTGAGTTCTACTATTTTCACTTAAGGTAGTTCGAGCTCCAAGGCAATTTTAGATTTAGGGTTAAAATTATTTGTACCCTATTTTCATCTTTGATGATGAATGTAGACGAAAAATAAGAATAAAATTTTTCAAGATGCCTTGGTTTTCGAGATATCGAAAGCTATTTACGTGCCTAATTAACCGCACCATAAATCAAACTCTAAATACTTATTACCATGCCAGACTATATTCAAATCGTTTCAAAATTTTCTTACCAAGAATATACTCGTACTATGTTTCTACGAGTAGACTACGAATAAAATATAATAATTAAAATGCCTCAAAAAAATGAATTATTACACTTTTTAATAATATATCAACACGATCACAACATGCAATGTTGAAGTGAACACAACTGAAGTGTTATAAATCATTGATGAAACTATTTTAAATGGTTTTAACCTAAAAAAAACCTGGAATTTTTTTTTGTTTTAATAGTTGGCGAAAAAAAAACACATATTTTGTACCCTGTGTATGTATTTTACTATACACAGGGTGTCCCGCGACACAATGGACATAGTTTAAGAGCATATTCTTTGGACAATTTTAAGTTGAAAGTGTCTTACATACTTCAAAAACCAATAGTTAAGGACTTAAGTGCACTATTATGTTCCCAAAGATAATTATTTTTCCCTGTTATCTTATAATTTATAATTAACATGGGAGGCGAAAGAACTCCTTTAATAAAACATTAACATACTTTACTCAACCATATCTCATATGGTAAAATTTAATAGTGGCCATAGCTTCTTAACCATTGGGTTTTGGACAAAAATATATAAGGTACTTTCGACTTAAAATTTTTCAAAGAATACACTCTGACACTTTGTTAATCGAGTCACGAGACACCCTGTATATTTTTTATATAAATTTTTTTAGTAATGTATAGGTATTTTACACGAAAACCTTATTATTAGACGAAGGGTTGGTTGTACTGGGACGGTAATTGGTTTTAAAATACTTGAATGGTCCACTTAAATATATATTGCAGCAGTACGTATGTATGTGGAAAGGCACTTCACTTTTTTACAGTTGATATGAATTTAATAATTCAAGTATCGATTTTTCTATCAACTTCATTATTTAAAGTTTAATTTATTGCAAATATTATTTTTATACCATGTGTGTGTTTGGGTGTGGGTATATTTGAGGGAGTGTAGAACAGAGCTAGTAAATGTAGAAACTAGATCGGACTAGTATTTTCGAAGAAAATCGATATCTCAATTCGATTTTTAACGTTATCTCGAAAATTACCCATACAAATGTTAATTAAACCCGATAAAAATGAACAACAGTTTTTGGAACTCTCAATAGTCTAAGAATATGAAAAGGTTTTTATGACATAATGGCATTAATTTTGTGAGGAAAGAAAATGACTTGAAAATCAAAAAAATTATGACTTTGACCTGAATAAAATAAGTAAAACGATTCAAATTAACCAGATAGAGAAAAAAAAAAGATTATTTAATTTATGTGACAAATATATTTTTATGATTTAATTGAAGAACACACCTTCTTACATCTTCACAAATAAGGTTTAATCAACACAAACACCTAAAATGAACCTATTAAAAGCTTTTATGTAGTTTAACTTAAGTTAGTCGATCCCAAGATATTTATAGGATGTGTACATTTAACTGCCCATAGCTACCACATTATGATCTAATGAAAGTTTCTTTTTTTTTTGTAAGTTTATCATTACTATATCTAGATACATATGTTTGATAGTATTTTCATGACTTGTATGAACTGTTTTTCTCTCTAACATATTTCCCACTGGTAATTTTTTTTATGACTTTGAAAATACCAAATTTTATTTTTATTTCACTTCATAAACATTTAAGAAAAATTTGTCTCTATTATTTTGAGTACAGTAGTATCTAATATCTCGGTTTAAACGAATTCAAAGTTACGCAATTTCTAAATCTTCCTGTTTTATACATTATCGCTGAGAAAACACACGGGGAAAATGTAGATTTGAGGAAAAAATGTCCGGAAAAATAGACCTAGGAAAATATAGACCAAGAAAAAAAAGACACAGACAAAACAGACCAATAAACAAACCAGCCGAGAAAAAAAATATCTAGAATAAATACATCCGGAAAAAGGGTTAGTCACAAAAGTGAACGGCTCGAAAATGGAGAGTTAAAATTTTCATATGACGGCCAATAATTAACGGTTAAACTCAGACACCTGTAAATTCAACCCCCATGGTCAATCCGTGAATCAGTAGGTGAAAGCAATTACAGGACTAACCAAAAAGCCGAAAAAACCGATAGACCCGTGCTAACTCAACCCATTAAAGGTATGACCAACCCGTGGGTCAGTGATGAATGCAGTCACGGGGAGTTTTTTAAATTTTGTAAATTTCAATCTTTCTAATGCAATTTTCTCAAGAGTACCTATTTGATTCCAGTGGTGTTGGATATCGCGTAAGTTGGATGTAAAACTGGACAAGGTAAAACAAACCTTATAAAAGTTTTAGCGCGTATTACAATTTTTTTTTTTTAAAGTAAACGCACTTTTAAGCAATAACCCTTTCAATAAATATCCTAAAGATTAGTTGCACATATTTTTCAATTTAATAAGGATCAATATTACAACAGCTTATATATTTTTTTGTGTCAAAACTTTAACCCTTTTTATCCTCTTGATATCCTGCTCGTTTTCCCACAGATTTATATCAACAACAACGACAGTAGAATTATGATGTTTTTATAAGAAGTATTAAATTAAGAAGTGGATTTTCTACCATATTTATTTTTTTTTAAAGTTTTTATTTAGTTTATAAATTTTAACAAAATAAAAAAAAATTAATCCTTTAGAGATTAGTTTCATTACAACGAATTAACACAACTATACGACGAGTACCCTAAATATTTGAAAGGGTGAAAACAGGTTTTTTTTTAATCTTAAGTGCTCTCTGTGGTTTTTGTTTAAAAAAACAGTGGCCGTCCTTTTTTTGTTTTTTGATAATCACATAGACTAAGATGATATGAGCCCGAAAAAAAAACAAGTAAGCTTTACAAAATTTAAAAAACCTCCCAGAAATTTTTCGGGTACAGAACCCTAAACTCGCACTTGAAACACTTATGAACACTCCCCATTAAATTACCTTTCAAACGAAACAAAAAAAAACTAAAATCGGTTTATCCGTTTAGGCGCTGCCACATGCCACAGACAGACACGCAGACAGAAATATAACACTCCTTTTTTTAGTTTTTAAAAGTTTTAGGATTTAAAAATCGAGAACGATTTGCGGAATGTAGCTCCCCTCAAAAAAAAAAAAACAATTATGGACATCAGTGCTGTACTTGAGTGGGGATCGAACCCATACCCTTTGTCTTGGCGTTCCAACATCCTGTTCTCTAGTCTGAACTACTAAAATAAATAATGTACTACATTCCATGCAAGATTGCGTGCTTAAATAAAAAAAAAAAGGTATCGATTTAGAAAACAAGAGAGTATTATTTGATATTTTCTAAGTAGAAAAATTAGATTTTGATAATATTAAATGTGTTTTGTTACAAATTGACAAGAATTAGTGTAACTTTTTATCGGACATTTAGAGAGTTAAATTCAAACATTTTTTCGTATTTTATTTATTATTATGATTTTCTTTATATGATATATTGAATTTTTTTTTTTTTCGTTTTTTGATCGTATTGTTTTTTCACGCTCCATTAATCACCCTTTTTTTTATTTTATTCAACCTTAAATATATTATTTTCAATTTTTTTTTTAGTATTTTCATTTTTATTTTTGTGTTTTCGGAGAGTTGATGATGAATGTTGTATTTTAAGAAAGATTTTTATATTTTTTTTTGTTTTATTTCTGTTATAAATTTTATTTAATCAGTTTTGGGAGGGGGTTGTGATAAGAGGTGGGTTTTCTGATTGTCATTTCAACAACTCATTTATTTTTTTGTTTTATTTAATTTGATTCGGTGAAATCCTGATCATTGATTACAAATGACTAAGTCGTTTTTTTATTGGAATAATTTAATCAGTTGTTTATGTTATTCGCTTACGTCATTAATATTCTCAGGTGAATTGTAAAATACTCCGATAAATCATGGTCTAACTTTCATTTGGCTAAACATTTGGAATAAGCGGGGAGCCCGTGACAGTAAAACTGCCCTAACGCGGATTTCGAAATTTTGCAATGCTATTTAACGATAGGTTCAATATGGATTACGATTGCCACGGTTTATCCTGGCAAAAATATTTTTTAAGTGCAGTTTATTGTCACGGGCTCGAGAGCTACTACTTCAATTTTCAATAAAAAATTTCAATATATTTTGTCGAATAACACCAACTAAACTAGAATAATTTCTCTTCGTATTTTTTACGTATTTTCTAAAAAACCAACAACCAACCATTTGCCAACCATGATTTTTATTAAAAGCTAACAAATAAAAATTGAAAACATAAATAAATATTATTTTTAATTTAAACACAACAATATTAGAACCTGGAACCAGGTTTTTAGAACGATATATTTATCGTTTTCATATCGATGTTGTGTTGGTTATTACCGTAAATATCACTCTGTCTGTTGCATAAACCGAATTGTTATACAACTAGAAGCTTTTTATACCGTGTCCATTTTTTTATTGATGGACAAAAAAAAAATTTTTTTTTTGGGTTTGTTTACATGATAGCGTGATCTACATTATTTGAAATTTTATTTATCAAATAGCTGAATACAGAGAATTACAAAATTATTCCCTTTTTGTATCCAACTATTCCATCTTGCAGTCCTAGAGCAAGCCCCTAAATCAACAGCCAAACCAATGTTTATGAAAAATAATGTGATTGGCAAATTCCATCTGTGGGGTATGGGTATGGAAGTTAGCGGACCATGCTCTAGCATCGCCAAATAGACCCTTGCACTCTATCCTCGCTACGCTTTTCAGTGGCTATTATAAAGCAACTGATGTACTGAAATCCAGGATTTGCCTAGCGCTGAGTTTCTTAATTTCTTCTGTCAACCCACACCCACACCCACACCCACCACCACCACCACCACCACCATCATTCGTTTTGGTATCGAAACATCTTAACATGAGAAGGTGATTAGGGTCAGTTCCCTGAATCGTACTTAACCCAGGGACAGGGAAAATAGAATTCGAACTCTACGTGGATTGAGAAACTCCATAAACTTCTTAATTAGCAAAAAAATTAATAACATGAAGTTATAAGATTTAAGTTAACGTGAACGTTCACTAATATAGCGTGTGAAGAGTGATGGACCACAAAAAAATACCATAATATTTCTGCGCTTACAAAGGGAATTACACAAAAATAAAACATATGCTTAGAATAGAATTTTAATTTAAATGTTTTATATTTCAAACATGATATCCTAATACATAAACTTTAAAATCAACGCTATTCTACGTTAGCTGGATGCTAGTTGTCAATACAGCAGCATAGCATACATACATTTATTTTAAAAAAACTGGGAATCATGTCGTATTCCTGGATATATCTACATATACAATAAGTCCAGTTTTAGTCCAATATGAGATATATATCTATATATTTTACCAGTTCATATTTTAAAATAAAACTTTCATTCGATTGCTATTAGTGCCAACTGCAGTTATAAAAAAATACTAGAAATTAAAAAAAAAAAGTCCCATCGTTGGTACTGTTCACTTATGTATTACAGACCGTAAGATTGGTGACAGATTTGGGTCTCTCATTTTTTATTAGCGAGATACACAGACAGACACACATAGCGGTCAAACTCATAACAGATTGGAGAACCTCGCAAATTTTTCTTGATTCTAGTAAAAAAGAGTGATATTTTTCGATTTTCTGCCAGGTAAAATCAAAAAAATTATAGTATCAGCGCTCGGCATTAATCTTACGGGCCAATAACTTATTTGTCTCTTTCTATTCGCTCCGAGCGTGAATTTCGTTTCCATGACAACGATACACTACTTTAATTATAGAATTAATGGATGCATATATAATTGTGTGGATTGCATTGAAAACTTACATTTAAAATTTAATATTCTTGTTTCACAAATTTAAATAAATAATTACGATAATTAACATTTGAAAAATAATATTTGTACAATTTGATTTCTTATTTTCACAATTTTTAATGCATTAAGTTTAATTAATTAGTGTTTTTCAATCATTTTAATTTGACAGTTTCTATATCATTAACATGTAAATAATTGCAAATTAGTCATAACAGCCCACTTTATCTCCAAAATTTTTCACTTAAAGCGCTGGCATCGATTTTATTATCCCCACCATGACTACGCACACAACGAATACATTATTATATTTGATAGTTGTTCTTGTTTCACTGGTAGTATGTTGAGTAGCAGTACATCAGCTGAATAGTTTTTGTAGCTTGTTATTAGAAACAATAGGGATTCATTAAAATATACATCTAAAATGAAAACTTACTACATCATATAATATTATTGCATTTACATTTTTATCATGGGGTGTTTTTCTCCATCGTTTTATCTCACCCCTATCCACTAACGTTGCTTCTCTCTTATCGTAAATTAGATGATAACAATTGTAATAGTTTATAACACATTTAATTGTATTTTAATAAATTGCTCAATTTGATTTTGATTCTCAGAATTTTTCTTTAATATCGATCGAGTCGTTTAATTTATTTAAAAAACTTATCTCTCTGAAGAGAATGTTGATCTTATTCGAGTTTAACAATTTTCAAGATTTGTTAACTATAGAATTTTTTGGGTCGCTGGATGTAAATATGTTATTAAATATTTTTCGACTGTGTGGTAAAAATTATCAACAAATTATGTAACAAATTTCTATGGAAAAATATTAAAAAATGAAAAAATTGAAGCTTTTTTATTGCAATAACACAATTATGTTATTTTTCCAACTAATTTCATTAAATCAAAATCAAAAATTAAATATTCATTAGTTTTCAAAACTACAGAGATATATTTTGTATATAATATGATGAACTGGGTTAGTTAATAGTAAACAAAACACATTCATCTATTCAACAGGAGAGTGCATAAGTAGATATACAGAGATTTATAAAATATAATAACTTGCTCCAACGTTTTTCATGAAAATTAATATATTTTTTTGAGCGAAAAATCGATCTAACTAAGTTACATTTTTAGAAAACATCATTTTATCCATGTTTTCAGGAAAAACTGAAATATTCACTGCAAAATATGACTTTTCATGACATCTATTGGCGACGAAATAAAGTACCTTACCGGGACGTATCTGTGTGGAGACATTTTGATAAAATTTGTGTCGTTTAGCTCAAAAAATATCTAGTAAAGCTCGGTTATTCAGGTATTATCTATTATAATGAGTATATTAACTTATGCACCTCACTGTATATATCTTGTGCATGCTGTGTATGATTATTATTAGCTAATAATGTTATGATTTTAATAAATCGATAACTACATCCAACATATATCCATTCATATTAATATAATTATTATTATTAAAATATGATTTGTATAACGATTGTAAATATTCGAATAGTCGTCATAAATGTATACCAATAAACATTCGATTAGGCATAATATAAAATTCCAAAATCATTTCAACGTAAATACGCTGGTATTTCAATTACGATGTAGCCATCTTCAGTATGAAATAGCTTTACTCTATCACTTTTATACTTTAGGAAATTTCTAAAACATGGATTTTTCCATGTTTTCCTACAAAAAACAGGTTATTATTTCAATCTTTCTACCATTTACAATCTAATTTTACTATTCTGGGTTCGATCATAGAATTCATTTCAGTGGAAGCAAGAAAATTGTAATCGGACTGCTTATATAAAGTCTAGTAAAATAAATATTTGACGTTTTTGAATTGGGTGAATAAAAGCAATAAATTAATATCAGCATTAAATTGTTGAAACGTAAACAAACAAACACACAAGAGTACCTACCTAGCTACCTACACTATTGAATATGATTCAACAACATGAATAACTAACCTATTATCTATATATAAACCATATATATACTATATATATAGTGTAGTAAGTATATATTTGTATTTTAGTAAACATTGATTTGCATTGAATTATAAACTTGAACAACATATCATATACAGACAGATTGAGTCAGTACCTAATTGCGATTTTGAAAATTTTATTTTATTTTTGCATGATAATTTTAAAGTTACAAACAGTTTTAAAAGAGAAACGAAAACGCAGTACAAAATAAAGATCGTAAAATATCGTATAACGTCTTAATGTTAATTAATAATTGTATATACTATTCAATTAACATTATTACGTCATAATGATGTTTTACGAACACTTTTTTTTTGTCGAGCTTTTTCGTTTCTCTTTTGAAAAATTCTTTTATAACTATCTGTAACTTTAAACTAAACTAAACTTTGTAACT
Organism: Chrysoperla carnea; assembly: GCF_905475395.1. NCBI lineage: Eukaryota > Metazoa > Arthropoda > Insecta > Neuroptera > Chrysopidae > Chrysoperla > Chrysoperla carnea. The sequence goes on from NC_058341.1 coordinate 69,435, forward strand.
AAAAAAAAGGTTCAGAATCCCCGTTGCTGTGTATAGTTATATCTGACACATCCTGTATAGGCATTTATTGTATACATTAGATAAATATATAGACTTAACATCAATATATAGGTTAATGTACTAATTTATATTCTATATTTACAAAATATTATTATTATTATTATTATTAAATATGGATATCATAATTAAACTGACAATTTTAACAGCAATAACCAGAGATAAATATTGGCTCGACTTTAGGAAAGCAACAATAAAAAGCCATCGCTGTTGTTCCTCAAATTGTGCCGGTATATGACAACGCAATTGCTTCACTTGCTTAAGCCAAAATACGGCACTGTTAATATCAGGAACCGACTCTGCTATTTACGAATTTACCAAACTACTTTTACGGTTTAATTTAATTTCCTTTTTTTTTTTACTTTTTGCCTGAAACTTGAATTATCTTTTCAAAGCACAAAGATAAAATTTTAAATTTGAAACTATAAAATGCTCATTTCTCATAAAAATTTAAAATTTTCTACTTAATGAAATTAAAAAGTAATTTAATGTAAATAATTATTTAAATAAATGTTTTTTAAACTAGTATATTTTTATTTATAAAAATAATATTTTGTGTGTAATTCTATTTTCTATATCTACGTATTATTAAAAATAATAAAAATAAAAGTTGAATTGAATGGTTAGAGTTGGTTTATTGTATGTTGGACCTTAGAAACAAAGAGAATAAATAAATATTACATTCGAATATATATTTTATTATTTATTCTCTTTGTTTTTAAGGTCCAACATACAATAAACTAACTCTAATATAATATAGTTTAAAAAGAAATGAATTGCAAATTAAATGAATAAAGTGAAATAATATTAAAACAATACAAGCATAAATATAGAAAAATATAAAATAAACAAATTTATTCCACGTGAGTTACAAAAAAAGGAGCTGCGTAAGTTAAACGATATATTTTATCCAACTAAAGAAAAATGTACAGTTACAGAATAATATTAATTTTTATTAAACTACATCTTAACAAATTTATTTTCTTGAAATAACACTGAAAATTTTTCGCTTAATAACCGCGTTTTTTAGAATATTTTTTGGTATAATATTTCTTGAATGGGTAACCAGTAATTATAATAACACCGATCATATGTACTCCCTTATAATTATCCCAATTTTTTCCAGGTTTGTGTTCCGTTTTTGAATAGCTGCATTTACTAATAGAATAATCGCTACAAAAAAAAAAACGAGTAACGAGTACCATTTTCGCAGTACTTTTGTAAACTATACGATATCAAAACCATACAAGGATTCATATTTATTGTTTAATGAAATAAACAATTATTAAAATCAACAACAATTTAATTATGAAACAAAATTAATATGTTGAAAACCTATTTTATAATTTTTCATTCATTTCATTTAGAAAGAAAAATAGGTTGTGGTGAGTATGACTTTTAACAAGTCTGATAATTGAACTTTTTCGATATTTTCAAAATTTTTGATCTAAATTTTCCTAAAGAAAAGTGGATTTACTGTCAATATACCTCAGTCTTTAAAAACAAGGTCTTTTCCAAACTTGAAATGGGAGTTTGTAAACAAATGATGTTTAAATATATTGCATTTTTTTCATAAAAAGTTACACTTAAATGAACAATATTTTTATTTATTGAAATTGATAATGTTATCAAAAGACCTTTCAGCATTATTTAGGCCTTCTGTGTTATTGAAAGCACTTTAAGGCTAAAGTTACCTGAGTTCTAACTGTAACTCCATGGTTAGAACAGCAAAGCACTACATTTAAATAGATATAATAATAATAACAGTATAATACATGTATAATGTTTTTTGTTTCTAAACCCTAGGTTTTTTTTATAGTGGAAGTAAATAGGCTTTTTATAAAATTGAATACTAGCGTAGGTATTATTTTAAATACTATAGTACTAATAAATATATACAAAATGATCTATTCCATTTGATATTTAATAATAATAATCGTCTCGTGTCCGCTTAATTCTAAATGATTCCATAGTTTTTCCAAAATTTTTCTTTTTTGAATCCCGTGGAGAGTTTCTCCTTAATGCTTTTGTTCTTTTACAAAATTTAAAAAACCCCTGACAAATTTTTCGGGTACAGAACCCCACTATCTCGCAGGGATCTGAAAAATGTATCCCTTTTACACAACACCCATTTTTTCATACGTCTGGGTTTTTTATCATCTCTCGGAATTCTACGGTAAAACCTGGTACTGGAAAACTAGAGACTAGAATAAATTCGAATTCGAATCAAGTATACTAGACGATTCTGTAAAATTTTATTTTACATAACATATGTAATAGTAAAAGAAAAATTAGCGAGGAAAACAATAAACACGTTAAACTTCTGTCTTTCTCTCTTGATCTCTTTCAATGCACAATAAATAAATATATAAACAAGCATAAAACTACCGTAAAAAAGTATGCTTGTTGTTGGAAAAGTTTAAACAAATACAGAAGAAGAATAGGGGAGCAAAAGTTTGTAGCTTTATTTTTTTTATATTATAAACATGGTTGAATGTTATTATTATTATTATTATTATTACTTTGAACATATAATACGTGTGTATACAACCTTATAATATTTACAAAAGAGTTGTTTTTTTATACAGGATGTGTTAAAAGAATGTATTCACTGATTCAGTTTGAACTAGATATACCAATGTACAATTACTTATCAGTGAGATAAGTTGGAGATAAGAAGGAACTGTTGAATTAAAATGCCTTGAAGAACCATTTAAGAAGATAATAATCATCTAGTTTTTAAGTATAAGTTTGACCGCCATGTGTGTGTCTGTCTGTGACATCTTAGCACCTAATGTAATTTAATGCCTCAAGTGTGAGTTTAGGGTAGCATTCCTGCAAAATTTGTCCGTAAATTTTAGTTGTTTATATATGATTTTGTATTGGTTGGTTCTAAATTTGTTCAAATAAATGCTACTAGCCAAAAAATATGGGTATACAAAGTCTTGGAACACCTTGTAGAACATTTATAAAGCAGCTTTTGAATGCAAAATAATATGTTATGTGTATGTTTTTATAAATATAAAGTTTTTATATTATTTTTTATTTGATATTTATAAAACAATTCTAATTTTTATATGTAATTTTATTATTATTCATTTCATGATACGAAACCATTGGTGTATTCACCACGAAAATAGAAATGCAAGTGAAATTTACAAAATTTAAAAAACCCCCGACAAGTTTTTTGGAAATGCAACCCTAAACTCGCACTTAAAACATAGCTAAACCACTCTCCATTAAATTTCTTTCAAACGTAGCAACAAAATCAAAATCAGTTCATCCGTTTAGGCGCTACGATGCCACAGACAGACAGACAGATAGACACACACATAGCGATCAAACTTATAAAAACCCTTTTTTTTTTAGTTGGGTTAAAAATAATTGATCTGATCTCTAAAGTTCACATCTACAACGGCTTATTATTATATTTGTATGATATTTACATGTACTTGGATCTAGCAACTACAACTTTCTTTAAGTGCTTTATAATATTAAAATAACTACTATATGTGTACATACGCCACTTCAAAACTAGTGTTTAGGGGAAGATATTAAAGCGATATTTAGAATAAGCAGCTTTGTATATACAACCTTCATATACTTCCGACATTTTCAATGGGAAATTATTCTAGAATGAAAATTTTTTGCGTAGCGAATGTAATTTATGTATTGAAATGATTCGCTTGTTTAAAGTGATTCGGCTTTTGACGCTTTTTCGATATTTGTTTACATTTACGTTATACAAATTGCCTAGTTTACAATATTTTTTGAGCATTTTCTTACATTTACGTTACACAAATTGCCTAGTTGACTAGTTGACTAGCCACGTGACAGTCGAACCACTTTAAGGAAAAGAAAGATATTGTTTCTCGTTTTACTGTAAAAAGCAAACTCTTGGTGACGCTTTCCACCACTAGAAATCATTCTGTAAATAGCTGAATATATAATCATCCTGTATTAATTGTTAATTATAAAATTAATTGAATTTTCACAAACGATTACTTATTTATGTGAAGAGAGATGAACCAAGTCAGCCGAGAAGTAGACAGCGCACGCGGTCGCTATGCGGTAGGCTAAGAAGTGTGGAGGGGTTCGGTGTTATATATATATATTGTCATCATCTTCATATATTTATTCCTTAATCATCTTATTATTCAACATATTTATTATATTTTCATCATACAGAGAATTCAATTAATATTGAAAGTAAAATAATGATCATTTATTTCGCATCTAAACTCGCATTTAAAACATATCGAAGACCACAATTTATTCAAAATCGGTCCATGAGTTTAGGCGCTACGATGCCACAAACAGACAAATAGACACACACACATAGCGGTCAAACTTATAAGACTCCGTTATTTTCAGTTCAGAGGTTAAAAAATACGTTCATTTTTCAAATAGTTATATAAATAGGTATTTTGAATTCTACCTTCAATATTTCACAACTCATTTGTATTAGAAATGTGTTTTAAAATTAATTATTTAAAATAAATAACTTTCGAATTCCATCTATAATTTATTTGTTTAATGTTTTTTGTTGTTAAGACTAAGATTAAGGATAATAGAAAATAATTATTGAGTCTATTATATAACATTTAATAAATAAGAACTTTATAAAGCTTTAATACAGCTTTTAATAAAGTTGTAAAAGCACTTTAGGGTAAAAATAATTTATAATAATAGAAAATAAATTATAAATATGTCATTGTACTCTTCACATACATATTCAATTTTAATTTTAAATTGTAAAATACGTCGATTCAAATTACCTAATTTTATTTTTTATAAATAATTTAAATTGTCTCTAGAAAGTATTCAGTTTGTCGGCGAAAATTTTGTACACTCCTTCAGAAAATTGGGAGACGTCGAAATTATTTCGGCAAAACTATAGATATAAGATAAATTTGACCCAAAATTGAGTTTATTTATCGACTGGGTGAATAGATATCGATCCAAATTGATCAAAATATTGCGATATCTCTGAAAATATACGTCCAATGACCAAATGAACAAGATTTTTGTATTATCTGGGTCAAAATTGATTTAGAAACTAAGTTTCATTCAATTCTAAAACGAAAATGCTTTTCGATTTTTTCGGTTTTTTTTGAAGGGGTACCTCTTAAGAAAATCGCAAAAGATCGAAACAAAAATTTGTCTATGATTTCGGTAAAACTCTGAAAATATGTTAGTTTTTACCGAAAGAAATTCAAAAATTTAGTCCGTTCGATGATCGGATCACAGGATTTAAAATATCGTTCAAAATCCCACATAATGACCGATTTCTTGGATTGATTTCTAGCAAGTTTTTAGAAAATTATTTGTCTATTTGTCAAAAGACCTGAATAATATACGTGACTTTTAGATCTTACATAAATTTTAGTCTCCAATTTTGTGACTTTATGAAAATTTAAAACAAAAAACCGACCCACAATGGTTTAAGTAAATTTTAAGCAACATTATTTCCCTTAATTTTGAATGATTTAAGTTATTGAACCCTAAATAAGTACTTCTAAACTATTCCTAATATCTTAAGACTATATATAAACTTTTAATAGCCCGTTCGTCCGCCCATCAGACCATCAACTTTGATGGTCTTTAAATAAGAACGACCACTAAATATAAGTTAAATAATTATGAATTATAAATATTAATAAGATTTATTTCAAATAGCCATCGGTAGTGTGTTGTTACAACATATATAACAAACACTTTATGTATATATAATACTACAGTTTTAACACTCCCTCTTACAGTTACAGGAGAGTTACTTAGTTGTAAGAGGGGATTAAATAGGATTCAAAAGTTTAATAATAATAATAATATTACTGGAAAACGGTTACCTTTACTTCCATAACAATCAAAATTACTGAGTTCAAATAAAGAGTGTCTCAAAATTAATACAATATTTGTGTTCTAAAAAGTTTCGAAAATAAAAAAGAGCAAAGACAGTTAAGGGTTGTTTTAAAATAAAGAAATCGACACCGATATAATTTTTAACTTCCCTCCTCAAAAATTGTTTTTAGTCACACTGTAGCTAGTAAATATCGTTGTACAAGCTCAAGATCATTCTGAGTCACCCTGTAAATACTTACTTATATTTATGGTTAGAATTGAAACAAGTTGTTATTCAGGAATATTTATTTGATGTCATGTTATTTAGATGTAGGTATAGTTATTGTTATTGAAGCGATACTAACTAAGTAGCCTACGAAAACATGAGTGTTGCTAGTCAGTTGTGCTGACTACGAATCAACAACAACTGTCGTATAACGAAACGTTATACTCAAATACGTTATACGTTATATGTTGCGTTACGTTAACTTGACGTTACATATATTTATTACACTTAAAAATAAGATGATCTAATACTGGTATTACTTATTGATATCGAGAGTCGTTATCTCGATCAAATTTTTAGTTCAAGAAACGGTATAAGGTTGATATCTTCACCTATCGGAGACTTATTTTCTATGAAATTTTCTTGATTTTTAAATATAGCTATGATAGTTTTTCTATCGAAAAGTGTTCATGGCTATTTTTAGTGAAATTAATTTTAATAAATTTTTTTCATGAGCCGTTTTTTGCCAGCAAGCCTATACCATTATTTTCGAAATTAAATTATTTTCTGATACCAATTTCGATTGGTTAACAGATCGGTGTAGATCTGATACAATATAGATTATTACCATTTTCGAGCACAATTATACGGAAATATATAATGTGTATTATTTCAGTTTTACTAAAAGTCTTGGGTTCACTTCTCACTGCTGTTTAAATATTGCTTCAAGTCAAATCGATCATCTTGCACATGTCGTAAAGAAAGTTCATTATGTTATAGTCCGTATATTATTTCTACTATGTTGAATATCATTTAGTTCTAGTAGGTTTAGGTTTATACCTTATAGCAGTAGTAGGTTAGGTATACCAACGCGATACGATGAATGAGTGGTGTAAGCAAAACTTAAGGATTTGTGAGGCATTACATGATAACAACATATATAACACAAGTTTGTAGCACAGAGAAGGGAAGGCTCTTGGACTTCAAACTACAAAATGTAATCATTTATTAAAGTTCTGTTTATATGAATCATATTTTATTATATTAATATTTATATTTATATAATGTAGTTGTATGTACGATGTACGGTATACGATGTCCTATCGTGCTTTCATATGAAATCCTTTCAACTAGCTGTTGATGTATCATTAAATTTTCAACGAGTAATTTTATTATATACATTTATTTATCTAAATTTATATTCATAAAGTTTTAGATGATAATTTTGGGTAATTTGATGAGTGGGTATTTATGACAAGTTTTTAAGGACAGTTTATAAGTGTGATAGTTACTTATTAGCAGTAATAATGTCATTACAGTAAATTGGGTGCCATACAATTTACGACCATTTAACGAAAATGGTTCTTCAAATATGAAGTGTCCTTAAATATGGGCACAGATATGATTGCATTCAAAGAGATGAATCTGCATCGCACTGGATTCGGTCAGAAAAATCGACTTTATAGATTAAGGGGATCGATTAGGTATCATTTTTCGTTACGGACCCTTATACTATAAGTTTCCACAAACTAAAAATTGAAAATTGTTCAAATGTGGAAAAACAATGATACTCATAATACTACATAATATAAATTTTTCTACTTTCTAAATGCATTTTGCCTCATAAATCGACTCACATTTATTGTAAAGTAGTCGAAACATTCTGATAACAGGAAAAAAAATAATGACATTCTCTCTCCTTAAAACCTTTAACAACTCTAACTAATGTCAAAATGCAACAAAATTCATTTGTTCCACTTTGAACTCTATAAATTGAACTTTAGAATCATGAAACGTATAACTAAATATATGTTTCATGATATCGGCATCGACAACGAACAACATACAAGGTTCTAGAAGGCGACTGTCATGACATAAAGTAGAAAAGATAGTCAAACTGTTGGTCGTGTTATTGTCGACGCTTTTATAGGTATAGTCATACAATTCAAGTCAAAAAAATTCGTCATGTCAAGAAAAAGTTTTACTGTACAAAGAGTGGGCCTATTTTTTATTAAACAGTTTGGTAGTACATTTGAACAGTATTGTTATAAATTACTATGGTTTCGATATTCATTTGCCATGGTTTTTTGGCACTCATAATTGTTGCATTGTGGTATTAGCTTAGTTGATGGTAGCGATGGAAAATAGCTCAAATTGCACTATATTCATCGAATTTTAAAAATTCGAAAAGTTGGAGTGTGGATGCAATTAATTGTAATCGGTGGAATTAAGAGCATTTAGTAACACTCAGAACTGTGAACTAGTGGTCGAAATTTCATGAATATTCTCAAATTACTCAAATTTTTTAGTTCTTATCTCAATGAATTTATATAAAATTTGCAAAAAGCTTTTAAGGTTAAAAGTATGTTCGTTTAAAAAGATTGGTTCAATTTTTTTTGAACGATAATGTACAATAATAATATACTATATACACAGACAAACCAAAAAAGGCTGTAACTCAAGCACCTGAGTCCCGAACACACGATTCCAGAGTCACGTGGTTGGTGGATAAGTTAGCTAGTCCATATAAACATGTTTCTATGAGTATATATATATACATGTCTACTCTGGTACAACAGTTTTACTAATAATAATATGTATCAAATTATATAGAGTGTCCCTTTTTTTTTAAGTTAAAATATGCTTGAAACTTTAAAAAATTTTTTTTACTCATACAGTTATTTGTATTTTCAAATAATTGTTATCTTATTGTATATTTTTCATTTTTTTGGAATTGTGTTTTTTTTGATTGCAAATCGACACTGAATAGTCAATCGACCCTGAATAAGTCACACTGAATATTTAGAAAAAAGCACAAAATGATCTTACATAATTGAACATGTGCATAATCAATCAATCAAACCAGCAAAAAAAATTAAAGAAAATCTAAGTAAAAAAGTAAGCGCCGCTTTTATAATATACGAAGATACGATAGGAACATAGTTCCAGCCGGGTGTCCCACGACACCTCTGTTTTTTGGGGTTCGAGTATATATTTCCTTCTTTTATATCAAACTTTTAGTTCAATAAATGTATATCTGGCAAGAAGACGGTCGTTTTAAATGGAACAACCTATATACATATAGGTATAAATATATATGTTCTTCATCTCCATCTCCATAACTTGGACCTGGACCTCCATCTCCCATTGGTCTCATAAAATGAAATTGATTTAGAAATAGAATACGTTTGTTACATGTAATTTAACACTGAACAATCACACATAAATAAATATATATATATATATACCTATCTCTATAAGTTTACCTCTCAAACTCTCATGGAACGGACCCGAATGGAACCATGGAACGGGAACATAACATTCATCTACTTACACTACCGAAGTAGTCAATAATAATAATAATACTACAAGGAACATGGTATGTGTTGTTGGAACATAGAAAGCCATGAACAACGCAAATATGATTACGTTATGAAAGATAATTTTTAAAACTTAGGAATTAGCACTTTTTATTAGGAATTAGCTCGTACTACAAAAACTGAGTCGGGACTCATGCAAAAATTTGTTAAAATCTGTCCAACAAATATATATACAGCCTGATTCGATAATTTTCGACAACGATTTAAATTTTGGGGTGATCTGAGATGATGGCTAATACAAAACTGAAAGTGCTTGAAGAATCGCAAAAGGCTTGATTATGGATTGTAACCGTTAAATAAATTTCAAAAGGATTCGAATAAGGAACTTCCTCTTTGTTTAATTAGAAATTTTAAACGTTCAAATCTTGCTTATTAGTCAAGATTTTTAATAATCAATTTCACTTTATTTTTTGTAAAGTGAAAATTCTTCTGAAGTGATAAACAAAATTTAATCAGATCCCCTATTGAATGATATATCTATTTACGTAGCTGTGTAAGTCTATGGATTTAGTCGTTACTCGATCGGTTGATACACCTTCGATATCGGTTTCGGTTGGTCGATTCGATATGACTGCAGACAAGCCAACTAAACAGTGACTCTAGTGGTGAACACGTTTTCCACTCTACATTGATGTATAGAAAATAGAACAGATATATATTTGTTGCATGCTTATTGGTAACGATAAATGCGTAATATTTTTCAATGCTTTCACTTTGCTTGTGCAAGCTTTTGGCTTTCGTTTGTTGGTTAACTTTCATCCCGTGTTTGAGTACACAACACTAGTTTCATTCCTACAACTGTTGTTATTGTTCGAGACGAGAAAACTCGTTGAAAAGACATTTTGGTGTCAGATTTAGTCCACCCTCAAATAGTTGGATGTGGCACTAGCACATCGTTAAGTTAAATATCTATGCCATAAATGGTTCTCAAATTTGTCATATTTCAAAACGTGCAGACAGACTTGAACAGTAAAAAATTCTAAACTCTCTCTCTATAAGAGCTGGTAAGTCAATTTCTTATTAGTCTTGGATAAGATTGATACAAATCAAAGCTCAGTTGATAAAATTTGTTTGAAACTTGAATAAAGAAACTTGGGTTAATCCCAATCCAATTTTCTCTCTAAACGCTTAGTTTTTGAAATAAAAATTCTTGAAAAATAAAAATCGCAATATTCGATTTTTAGAAAAATGTGTAATTTTTTCGATCTCTGAGGAAATTCGCTTAGCTAACGCAGCTGCTTCGCTTTGATATTTTTTTCAAACTTAACATTTCTCGTACTTGGATATCGTACAGAGTACATTGAAGCCAATTAAATATAAAACACAATTGTACATATTTCGTTGTATTTTTCATTATACAAAATCATTGAGCCATGTTTATTGAATCACACACACCGTACATATCAAATAATATCCAATGTACAGCATGTTCAAGCAAATACTACATGAATAGAGAAGTTGTATGTCTTTAAATTTTATTTTAATATTGATTTTTCATATAATTTTACATGTAATTGTAAATACAGACATTAGTGACGTCAACATATCGCACTAGTAACGCCATCGTACGAAGAAATGATAAAATAACATGTAAGTTAACACATGGTTTGTGTCTCAACTTCTTTGAAATAAATCGCAAAATTTTAAATTTTGTATTTCAGAACTTTGTGTATGAGCAGTAAAATATATTTTCTGCAGCTTTGATTTTTTGTTTTGAAGCCTTTTCAACTTATTTTCTTCTAAAAAATTTGTTCTGATTCATTATTTGATGAAACCACCGTATGTTTAAAAATTTTTGATTCATTTTCTGTAACACTCTGTAATTATAGCTAACATTATAAATGTTTTGCTGTTTATTGGTAAATTTTCCGCACACACAGTTCTTCCTAACTCGTATTTTGTTCGATATATTTCGAAGTATTAAATAAATATTTTCAACGTTGATATTTATAAATATATTAGAAAAATGTAATTTTTCTATTAAATAAAATATAAATTCTTAAGTTACGATTCAATTCTACGAAACAGATTTATATGAAAGTTTATAGTCGTATTTCTGAGAGGAATTTATTGATTTCATCACGAAAATCTAAATAAAAAAAGTTTAGTTGAAAAGGAATTATGATAATATTTGTGAATCATGCCGAAATGGAATATTTATATCATAAGCAAAGTATAGAAAATTAATTAACATAAAATTTATCATGATATCTATAAATTTATAGAATTTAGATATTAGAAGAAAAGACAGAATTTGTAATGTTTCTGTGTTTATAAGCACTCAATCAGAAACTTAGCGATCTGGCACCAAAAAAGGTCATATCCATCACGGCTTATTTCTATCTTGTTTGAAATTATTTGCAACAAGTTGCAGAAATGTAATATTTATTATATCAAAAGAGGCTTTCTGCTGTAAATAAGAAAAGTATAGTTTTTCTTGCAAATTTATAATAAATTAATCCTCAGAACTTTACAGTATACATGGTTAAAATGGCATAACGATTCAAGTTCATTGGATTTCTTTATTGAGGCTAATGTCACATGGATGGCGATTTTAGAGTGTATGCTTATTTTACAGCATGTTTGCTAGAATGAAACGTACGTTGAAATTAAAATTTTTCTTTAAAATCTACAAAAAAGGCAACTTTGTTGACTTAATATAATAAAGTAATCATTCATATATTTTAGTTGAATTGATTTTCTATAAATTTGCTTATGATAAAAAATTTTTTTTCGTTGGGCCCGTTAAGACAGTCCCAAGATGACATCCCCAAAAAAACATATCTAAATAAAAATGAATTTATTTTTCCATCTTTAGTTCACTTTTCATAATTATATTTTCTATTTCTTGTTTAATTATGCGTACATGAGGCTTTATAATAAAGGTAATATATACATTTATATATGTGTGGAAGAGCAGAAGAGGGAGTTAGAGGTTTTCGAATAAATATAGCGTGATATAAATGAAAAAAGGAAAAACCTTCTCTTAACTTCTTAATGTGAAATAAAATATAATTTTTCATACATAAAACATTTAGGAACTAGAATTTATATATTCGTTCAATACTCAATTCATTACAGACACGATTTTACAGTAAAACCTTATTAATACATGCCTTTGAAGGATCAACACACATACATGAGTACGTCAGATATTTTTACTTGATTGTGCAAAATAAAGGAAGTATCACGAAAAAAATATCAATCACGAAAAAAATCATATTTCCAGGTGACTTTTCGAGAGTCCATTGTGATTATCTTGAATTTCATTGTGACTAGTTTCGGCATGGACTCTTAAGGAAAATTATTCAAGAAATTTGAAATTTTATTTATCAGTTAATCATCCTTTCGACATACGTCTATTGTGGAAAATTCATACCGATTCTCTGTACGATTTAGCAGAAATTAACTACCAAAGTCAGTGGTTTTACCAAAAAATAGTTCATTTTTATGCAAAGTTCTTGATTTTGTAGGATTTTAAAGCTTAAAACTTGACGCGTATTAATAAAAGTTTTTTTTTGTAGTACTATATCAAATAAATAGTGTTTGATAAGTTTTACTGTAATTGTTGAATACTCGAGTCATATATCGTCATCAAACAACGATTACGTTACCACCATCATATGCACTACGCACATTAAACGAATCACCTCACCTGAACAACCCCCTATCAGTCAAAAAGACTCCCCAAACCCCTTCAGTCAGATGTATGTAATATATACTACACTATATTATGTTATATACATCACATTCTGTGCTCCAATGGGAATGTCGTTCTTGATTCGCATCAAATTTATCATAAAGTTTCATATCAGAAAAAAAAAACTATCGATATTATCGCTCACACAATTCATATTTTGATTCAGTAAATTTTACGATAACAATTTACGATTACCAATACTAAGAGTCCAAGAGAAAAACCCCGACGAACGGCACTTTTTTCGACTTTATATTAATGCTGCACATTAGACACGGAAATAAGTTTTATATACAGAGTGTGACAGTAACACTGCACCCGTGACAGTAAACTTACACTTACACGAATTTCGAAATTTCGAATTTGAATCAATATTATTTAACGATAGGTACAATACTGACTAGGAGTGCCAGAATTTATCCTGGCAGAAATATTTTTTGCCAAGATTTTTAATTTTTTAGTAGTGTTACAGATTATTTGGTCAAGTTTTGAGCTGGCATACCGATATATTTCGAAAGTAGAACTCACAACGAACATATTTAAAAAAAATAATAAGAGCTGCTACACCAAATTTTCCAGAAAAAAGATAAAATTTGCAATAAAATGATCTCTTACAAATTAATTTCCATGAAAGTGCAAAATGCTTGTAATTATAAAAAATATTTCTGCCAGAATGAACCATTTCGTTAGATAGCGTTGATTCATATACGAAATTTCGACATCGGTGTAAGTGCAGTTTTACTGTGACAGGCTCCAGGACTACAATAGGTATTAACTTGGTAACTATGATAATAAATAAATAAATAATGCCCTATTCTATTTAATACAGTCAGTCAGTCAGTCCAACCATTGGAGTTAATTGCATACTTGTATGCTAGAATCGTTCAGAACTAACTCAGACAACACAATGCGATGATGTCATGTCGTGACTTGACTTTAGAGATAAAGGTATCTATTATCTAAAACGCATTTGAAACTATTAGAGAACTATTATAATAGCGAACTGTATGTGTGTATGTATGCACTATTTGAACTGTAATCATATAATTGAAACAATATGAACCTATTATCTAACAATTCAATATGCATATGTAAATAGATTCTAATTACAGGAATACAGGATTCTATGTAAGAAGGGTGCAAGTGGAAGATAATACTTAGTCAGACAGTAGACTTGGAGACTTTGAGATATGTGGTTCAAACTTTTTATATCTTCATAGAGAAAGAATATTTAAAGCATGTGCAGAACGCGTCGATCTGAATTTTTTTTAAATAAAGTTATAAACTAAAAATTTTTCACAATTTTGCATCTGACTATTTTTTGACGAATTCGTTAATTGTAACATTTAGAAATTTTAAAAATTTTAATTTAAAATAAGTGTTATAGAAAACGGTTTCCTGCTTAAGGTGTTTCGATACCAAAAACGAAAGTGTAAAAACTGAAATATATTATAAATATTGAAGAAGACTATCTTATTGTGTTAATAAATATGGTGGAAGTGCAAATAAATGCATTGTACATTATAAGATAGGATATGTTACATCATTTATCTGCGTTTACACCATTTTTATTTCTGTATGTTAAGGCAGTTCATTTGTTAACGTGTTTCCTTTACCAAAACGAAAATGATACCAAATAACTGAAATTTTTTGTGTCAATAAATTTACGATAAAAATTTGATTCCCGGTACGGTTTACGATCAATGAACTATTAAAACGTAGGCCATTTTACATGAAGGGATTTGAAGAAGTCGTTATAAATGTTGGTTTTTTAGTCAATAAATGCTTTGAAAAATGTTTTACCATTTACTTAAAAAACTTTTATCAATATTCTTCAAGTTTAAAGCTTTGAAATCACACTAAAATTAAGAACTGTGCATAAAAATGGAAAACTATTTTTAGGTAGAAAACACTGACTTTGATAGTTAATTTCTCCTAAACCGTACATGAGAATCGATATGAATTTTTCACAAAAGACGTATAAAAGAATGATTAATTGATAAATAAAATTTCCAATTTTTTTGATCATTTTCACTTGTTCGATACCGAAATACCTTATGAAGAAATTCGTTTAGTTTACGCAACTTCTACATGCCCAAGTTTTTTTTTTGTATATTATAATAATGACTATTCATTTTGACTTTTATAGTCTTGACTGACTACACCAATCCCCATTATTCATATGTGTCTATACCCTCCAGATATGTCGCGTATCTCGGGAATAAGGGACTTACTTACTTACATTACACATCATATATCCTATAAGCAAACGACGGACGGACGAGCGTACGAAAAAACTTGGAAATAGTTTTAATATGTTTTAGAATTTAAATCAAAAATTTATCATTACATGAGTTTTTTTTTACACCCATTCTATGAACAATTACATAAACTATTTTGTGGTAATTATATTCAAATTTCTACATCGAAATTCAATGTCGTACGTATAGCTATCGTTGTCTGTTTTAATACATAAAAAGACTGAGTGTTTCGGAAGAAAAGATCACTATTTGGATTAGATATAATGTAATATTTTTGAATTGAAAAATTCATTTCAAAATTGTCTAACGTTTGGAAAAATTATTAATTTGTGAAAATCATTTTAAAGTATTTATAAATTATTATTAGGTTTTCATAAATTTTACGAAATTCACAATGTAATAACTTAAAAACAGTATTTTTATTATTATGTATTATTATTTTAAGAATTATATAGTATTTATACAATTAATTCTTTTAACTTTAATTATCAATTAGTAAACAGTTTATTTAAACGCTTGACTAGTATATAGATAGCGCCTGTATATAGATGTAAAATTTATTTATTTTGATCAAAATATATTATGAATTACATAATTTAAAATTTGTTTTTACCAGTTCACATTTTTTGAAATAAAAATTATTTACATCCAACAAAAATACCATTTTTAATGAAATAAAAATTTGAAGGTCATTTATTTAAAAATAATATTTTATTTTAAATAAATGAAATTAACAACTAAGTGAGCTAAATATTTAACTACCTTGTATATATTTAACTACCTTGTTTGCTGGAATTGTTTATTATAAAAAAAAACTAATATTTTAATATACGTATAAAATTATTTTTTATAAAAATATTTTGCATAATTTTTTAGGAAAGCTTGAAAGCAATTTTTCCCTTTTTTTCATAAATAATCCTTAATCTCCGAACAAAAAAAGGGGTGTTATGTTTCAAGTGCGAGTTAGGGTTCAGTACTCGAAAAATTCTTGTTTTATGATATACGTTCAGTTTCATTTTTCCTTTTTTTGAAATTGGTTATTGATCTGTTATTACTTTCATCTGATATACTTGGGAAATATCTTAAGACATTTGCTAGACAAAGATATGGTTGCTAGCACCGCACAAGATATATAACTATCGAAAACAAAGGCAAATTTCCTAATTAGACTCGATCAGACTATTTCTGCTGATTCTACAATACCGAAAATATTTTCAATATTAATCCTGAAACACTTTATATAAATTTGTTAGTTTAATAATGTTTTACTTCCCTGCAAACCCACCCCAATCTTTTTAAGCCCCATCTCTATTTGGTTACGTATGCGTTATATAATAACTCTCGGGGTTTAATTGATAATAACTAAACATAATAGTTTAGTGGAAAATTCATAACATTCTCTGAATATGAGACTGTCGGAATATCACAGCGACATATATATTCAGTCACTGGCAGTTTGTGAAATATTTTCATAAATTTCACACTATCCTGTAAATATTTGGTTGTCAATTTTAATTTACAACTAATTTTTAACATTCTTGTAGAAAGTGGATGGTTTTCACCCTAAAAATATTAATTCTAAATAATTTTCTCGTATGATTTAAAAATCAAAATTATCTCGAATATAAATTCCGACAAATAAATATAGAAAATAAAAAGCAGATTTCCTTGAATTGATTCCATAACATCGTAAAATTAGGGTTGTATTTATAATAGATCAGAAGATGATGTCAGATTTTCTTGTTTCTACCTCGAAGTTATCTATGCAAAGATATCAACTTAGAATCAGAAAATGATAAGTTGTAATTTATAATGTAATCCAATTTTTTAACGAAATATGTTTATTTTTCCGTAATTATTCCTCAAATATGAAAAACATGAAATATTCTTAATCCAAATGTGTTAACACTATCATACGGTCTATACTAAACTTGTTTATACAGTTGCCTACATCCATTCTATGTGAAATCGAACAAAAACAATATTATTTATTTTCTTTTCGAGATAATAACAGCTAAGAAAATTCGTAAAAATAATACTTAAAATATCTGTAACATAGTAACATAAATAAATGTACAGGATAGCTTTCAAAAATTATTAAAAAAAACTGCTTTTACGAATTCGACCTCAGCTCGATATCTTTTTTCGTTTTTGAGTTATCGTGTTCACAGACAGACGGACAGACAACCGAAAAAGGATTAATTAGGTGATTTTAACTCGTTAGATTAAATTTTCAAAAGCATTTTCGATGAAAATACGTTGATATGAATTAAAACTATGGGTGGAGGACACCCTGTTTTATAGTATTGTATATTTTTTTTACGACTTTTATATATTTTTTCATTAAAACAGTAAAGATTATACTTATTGATTAAATATTATATTTTCCTTCGATTCTGTTAGATAAATCATAAAAATATAGTACTTAAAGTTTGTGTTATTACTTGGGAAAACTCGAAAAACCATCATACCGTATGCGAGATATGTCATTAAAAACATTCTACCAAAATTTTCGGCTATATATAATCTAATATATTTTTAGCGAATTTTATGAAAGAAAATATTTCTCAGCCAATATTTTGGTATTTTCATAACAAATTTTTCTTTCGAAAAAATACAATTTTTTTTTGTCTTCAACTTTTATAAAACTTAATATATAAGAAATTGATAAAAAAAAATTGCATTCATTTGACATTAAGTCGAATATATTCTATATGAATCCCTTTATTTTGGACAGATTTTCGCCGGTATCTCGAAAAATATTTATTGAACCGTCTAACTAACCAGTAACTTTTTTATTATACAAAAAAATAAATCTTTTGGAATGAATTACATTTTAAATAAAAATTCTATTCATGTTTTTCGAGAAATAGAAATCAATATGTGCGGGAATTCTACCAGAATTTCACCACAATAATCTCTTTCGGGTATAAATAAAAAACAATTATATCAAAATGATAAATCAAATGTCTAAATAATAATTGTAATTATAACTTTATTACAATTATTAATTTTTTTTTTATGAGTTGTATTCATAGCTGGTTTAGTCCGAGTACCAATCAGCATACATTGCCATTTATAAATACACCTAGAAATTAACGTTGCCCAACATCTTGAAAATTTTGTTTCAAACAACGTACCTTTAATTCAATCTTGAATAAAACAATTTTTGCATCTGGTTAAGGGAGACGATCGAAAACGACACGCTGTCAAGAATTTTTGTGGATAAAAAAGTTTTTAGTCCAAGCATAACTAAGCCTCACATCAATTTCGAGGGACGTAGATTTTTATCAATGTATACCGGTGGGCACTTGGACTATAATTAATAATTATATTTTATACGTAAAGAAAAATTTATATTTAATTTTTGATGATCGTTAACTCGACGTTAATAACGGTAGCAGATCGTTCACGGTGACGAACTCGTTGCCTATCTACCTACGCTTCCAGCGCAGACTGTACAATCAGCAAAAAATTTTTTTGTAATATAAATTATTGTACACAGTAGTTAGTTAAATTGAAGCGAATAAATAAAGATAAAACGATTATTTTATGTTTATAAATCGTATATGTTGTACTCTTTTTAGAAACAATAATAATAAAAAAATTTATTTATTAAATATAATAATTTTATATTTCATAAAAAACAAATTAAAAGTTTTGCGTACCTACATTAAAAAAAAATACTTTTATAAATCAAAAGGATTTGAAACAAGTGATATTTATAAAAATTTAAAAAACCCCGCCAAATTTTTCGGCTTTGAAACCCTAAGCTCGCATTTGAAATATATCTAAGAACACTCTAAATTAAATTGCCTTTTCCTTTAAAGCCTTTTCCAAACTGAGCCAATTTGGAAGATCATCGGCAATTTTTATTTTTTGGATTCGGAACCCTAAGCTTGCATTTGGAACATAGCTAAGAACACTCTCCATTAAACTCATTAAACTCAACATCGGTTCACCTGTTTAGGTGCTACGTTGCTACAGACAGGCAGACACACACACTATAGCGGTCAAAATTAAAACACTCATGAAACATTTGTATCATAACTCCTAAACTTTGAGACAATTATTCAAAAAGCTTATAGAATAATAATATATCAAAAATTCAGACAATTTAGCTGGAAGTCATTTTCCAATAAGGTTTTTGTTTTCTATCCTTTTTGTACTATTTATTATTTTGTGTACGAAAGTAATAATTAACGTTATGCGTACACAAATGCGTAAAAATTATTAATTATATTTTATGCTATGAAAGCATTTTTATATCAATTTATGGTTTTATTTCGCGCTACGTTTTACATCACTGCGATCGTAAAAAACTTTTTTTATATAATAAAAAGGATTTAATATTAATTTTTATATCATTATTACTGTTTTTTATTTCTATGGGTACCAAATATTAAAAAACAAAAAGAAATTAAAATTATAATCATATTTATTTATAAATCGAATAATTGTCTATCAGTCTGAAATTTTATTTTCAATTGTTCATCTTTATTAATGGATTATTTTTTTTGAAATTTTATGATTTTATTGACCAACAACTTTCTAAATTAAAGCGTTCATCTATCGATTACTAGTTATGGAGTTAGAGTGAGCTTTTCATTGAACATGAATCATAGGAAAAGTTAATTAAAGGTTATATTATATACTCAAAATTTTTTGCTTGAACCTTTTTTATCGATAAAATTCTTTTACGAATTTCAAGTATATGTCAACTTAAAAAAAAGAAGACACCGTGTGTAATATATTCACAGGGTATAAAAAAATAAAAACATGTTGAAATGTTAATAATAAGATATTGCTTACACCTATATAAAATTAGTTTAAGATACCTTCTTTGACTACAATCATTCATTCATAGACATTGGTAACTAATGTCCATTTTCCCCTACAAAATCAAATTTTTATATACTTAAAACTGACTATAAACAATATGGTGGTAATAATGGGAGAATAGCGTGACCTTCTAAAACTTAGTAGCTAGCTATAAGGAAGGTAGTGAAATGTAGGTACTTGAAGCTAATAATCATATTGTTTTAAGATAATACATTTTACAATACGTCAGTCATTTTGTACGCAGTTGGGGCTAGTTTTTAAGGAAGGCGTTTTGTTTTTATCCCTTTTTTTTTATATATATACGAAACAATTAGGATTCCGTATGCAGGGGGTTTTTGGGGGGCGATAAATCGATCTAGGTATAGGTTTCATTTTTTAAAAATGCCGTTTTATCTCGGAAAGATTTCCATAATTTCCACAAAAAAAAAAAGCAAAAAAGTGTTTAGCAAAAAAGAAAAGTAAAGAGCAAAGCTCAGCGATTTAGGTATTAGATTTGGAGTTGAAATTATTTGTAGGTATCTTATTTTCAACTTTGATGATGAGTTGTTTTCGAAGAATTGAAAGGTTAATAATTAATGAAAATTGAAAATATATTTTAATTTTGGAATCACTACCATGCTCATACATCCTTAAGTAATCAGGAACAACAGCTTTTTTTGTTTTCAATAATTTATAAAGATCTTAACTTTAATTTAAATAGTTTTTTTTTATTAATTTCCACCGACTTGTTTTGGAGAAATCTATGAAAACATATCATTCATCTACCGTTTTACCATAAAACCAATGTTACATAAGCCTATCATCTTTAATTTTGGACTATTTTCTTAGGAAACCTTGTGTACAAGAATTGAAAAACACATTTTAAATAGTTGCTACAGAACCCTTTTTGTATGCATGATGTACTATTTCACACTCTCTTTTTTTGTATGTACTTAAAAAATATTTACAAGATATTATTTAAAAAAATAAAAATAAACAGATTGTGATCAGGGAAAAATAACATGATTATGGTTAGGTCGGAAGTAACCATTCCATTTTCAAGGTTAGTGAGCATGATGGTTATTAGGACTGGCATTATATTCAGGGGAATAGAAAAATGATTATTTTTTTTTGTATATGAAGGGTTCGGGGTTGTGACATTTGAACCAGATCATAATCAATCTAATACCTCTAACAAAATATTATTAATGTTTTATGAAATTGATATGACTGACATGCAGTTGTGAGCGAAAAACAATGTTCGTTGCATCATTGATTTTATATATATAAAACAAGGAATTAGTCCAGAAGGATTATAATAGTTGCTATTCCAATGGGAATATCTGATGATATAAGATTTATTTTCACTGTCGTTTGGGAAAACATATTTAATGTCAAAAAAAGATTCGTATACAAAACTCAACTTTTTGTAAAGTTAATGAAAGGTCAGAATTTTCCATTTTCGTGCATCAGTTCTAGAAGGAGCGAAAATGTGCCAAGTTTAAGGTTGTGGCTCATTGTATTCAAAACTAAAATATGTGCAATTTCTTCCAAGGCAGAAGCAAGGAAATGAAACGCCACATTTTGCCAATAAGCGAGCCATTTTTGAAAATTCCTACTCTACTCAAAATACGAGTTTTCATTTCTTGACTTTGCGTGCATTTTCTCTCACAAATTAAATATTTAATTTAAGGAAAGTTAAAATTCACCCGATAATTATTTAAATTTGATTTTAATTAATCGTTTTTTCTTTTTTGTTGATAATTAATTTATTAAATGAAATAATTACTTTTTTTTCTGTATTTGTAATTTGATATTCGATCAAAATAGAACATTTACTCATTGTGTAAAAAATATTTTAGTGAAAAAAGATACAAAAGTTAATGAAAAAAGTAATAAAAATTAAATATTTTAATTAAAAATTAATAAAATAAAACATTTAATTAAATAATTAATTGTATTCTTTATCAAGAATAGTATTTTGTATTTTAAAATTTCAATAAAATGCAGATATTTGATTCCTGATGTGGAATTCCATATCATTCCATGTAGTTGCGTGGGAAGTAGAGAATACAAAGAAAATCTTCAAAAAAGTTTTCATCATGAAGAAAATTTATCAAAGATTCTGTTTATGCAACAAAACATTACTCTTATTGCGCTTTCCAAAAGGAAAACAAACACCCACACCCACACACAACCCCCACACCCACACCCACACCCACACCCACACCCACACCCACACCCACACCCACACCCACACCCACACCCACACCCACACCCACACCCACACCCACACCCACACCCACACCCACACCCACACCCACACCCACACCCACACCCACACTCAACCCAACCCAACCCAACCCAACCCAACCCAACCCAACCTAACCTAACCCAGCCTAACCCAGCCTAACCCAGCCTAACCCAGCCTAACCCAGCCTAACCCAAC
This sequence comes from Chrysoperla carnea, assembly GCF_905475395.1. Classification (NCBI taxonomy): domain Eukaryota; kingdom Metazoa; phylum Arthropoda; class Insecta; order Neuroptera; family Chrysopidae; genus Chrysoperla; species Chrysoperla carnea. Next base: position 92,167 of record NC_058341.1, read on the forward strand.
CCAACCCAACCCAACCCAACCCAACCCAACCCAACCCAACCCAACCCAACCCAACCCAACCCAACCCAACCCAACCCAACCCAACTCAAACCAACCCAACCCAACTCAAACCAACCCAACCCAACCCAACCCAACCCAACCCAACCCAACCTAACCCAACCTAGCTTAACCCAACCTAACCCAACCTAACCCAACCTAACCCAGCCTAACCCAGCCTAACCCAACCTAACCCAACCTAACCCAACCTAACCCAACCCAACCCAACCCAACCCAACCCAACCAAAAATTACAAAAATTGTGTTTTTTTGAATTTTTTATGATTTTTTTAATTTTTACAAATTGCAAAAAGTGTAAAAAAAGTTTTTGTTACCGATTTCGATAAAACTAAGTTTATAAGGTAATTTTGACCCGAAAATTACAAAAATCGTGTTTATTTGACCATTAAATGAGTAATTTTCGAGATATTTTATGAAACTGACTTGCACTCTATCCCGCTACGCTTTTCAGTGGCTATTATAAACCAACTGATGTACTGAAACCCAGGATTTGCCTAGCGCTGAGTTTCTTAATTTCTTCTGGTTCGACTATGGCCGAACCAAACCTTTTCCTTCGCTGCTGTATGAGCGCCGGGCAGTAACAGAGAAAGTGGATCGATGTTTCTTCTGAATTTTCTCCGCATCTGTCACACGCGGGAGAGAGTCTTTTCCAATCTGATGTTGGAACTTGTTCAGATTATCATGCCCTGTGAGTAACTCTACGATGACTCTAATATCAGCTCAGTTTAGTTTTTTTTTCTAAACCATCCCTGAACTATAGCGAACAAAACAAACAAAAAATTTTGAAAATCGGTCCAGCCGTTTTTGAGTTTTAGCGAGACTTACGCACAGCAATTTATTTTTATATATACAGATACAATTGATTTCTAAGTAATTTTGAAAAACATTTCAACAACCTTTTGAAATGAAAACCTATAATTATAAAAATATTTTGTTCCCTTCGTTTTTCCCATTTCTTTTATTTTCTTTATTTTTAATTTCGTAATGGACGGAATAAATTCCAAATTATTGTAACTTTGATTTATTAACAAAACTAGCATTAACAAAATATTTTATTTATTTTTTTAAGTGTTAATGTATTTTTTTTTTGTTATAAAATGCGTGGGTGCCACTATTTATAAAATCCAGAGGAATTGCCACACCTTCCTTTTAGAAGGATATTATGTTATGTATTCGAACAGACGGACAAACAAACAGACAGACAGACAAACAAACGCCTATCTATATTTTTGTATAATTACAGGATGTTTCTATGTATCCTTTTCAACAAACCTATAATTGTATGAATGAAAAACGGGGGTCGGTCAATGACTCCCGTTGTTTTTTGAATATTTTTTCTGAAAAGAGTTTAAGGGAACATTTTAGTATACACTGTGGAAAAATTGTAAGGTTTTACGATTAACATTTAGAAAAAAATACTTTAATTAAATGGCAGTATCGTTTTAATGATTTAGGATGTACGTCAGGACAATTTTGGATAAAAGGATTTATTTTTTTTTAAATATGAAGTTGGGCTAATTCTAAATTAATTTTGAAAATTTCAAGGGGGCTTGCACGATTATTTAAATAAATAAATGACTTCAAAAGTAGACATATTTAACATTGGATTGGGAGAACGATAGATGGATATATTTTCATGAATTTCTCCAAAACTACTTAAATTAAAGTTAAAACCTTAATAAATTATTGAAAATAAAAAAAAAACCCGTTGTACCCGACTAATTAAGGATGTATGAGCACGGTAGTGGGGACATAAATTTATAAAAATTTATTTTTTTGCTTACATCTCTACCTCTTGATTGCTCTAGGTATTACAGGTAGTCGGATATTTTTTGATGAAACAAACGGTATATTTTTACACCTGTCTGTCTACCAATATTAGCTAATATTTAGATAATTCGTATAAAATGAATAACGTGTAATAACAGTTGCATAATAATGTAAAAATTCAACTCTATAATTTTCTTACAATACAACACGTTTGTTATTAGGCTAGGAAATACGGGTGATTTCGTCTAAATTTGGGTCAAACTTTTAGTTTCTGATGTTTGCCTTTCGGTACCATTCATGGTTCAGCAAAATGTTAGGACCAGGATCCTACATTCTTGAAAACTATTAGAGGTAAGGTTTTGACCACTTTAAAGGAATCTGGGATTCATTTTTTTGATGTTAAGCACCCATATCATCTAGTCTAACATATTCTATAAAGCATTATATCATTAAATATCGCATTGCGTTCGTTTCATTTTGTGTTTGCATGTTATCAACAAACTAATATCAGAATAAATATCTGTTTTGGTTCATGTAGATATCTATATATATGTATAGCGTTAATAAATATCTATATAGTTGGTTGCCTATCTTTATGCACTTTTCAATCCATGCCTTTTCTTGTCATGCAACCAAATATGTTATATTATTGCAAGAAATGGAATTAAAATGTTCATTGAAATGCCCTCACTGACTTTAACGCTGGCGCTGACTCACAGAACTATCGTCTTCGACTTTTATATTCATTATTATCAAATCAAATTAAATATTCAAGGTATAATTATTTACTAATCATTTATCGGTATAAATTATCCCTCTAGCAAGCTTTTTTCTGTCCTTTGATTAACCCCTAATTTTCAAGTTTATCATGTCTAGGTTTGACGAAAAATATACTCACGGGTTAAAAATATACCGCTTAGGAAAATATACGTCTAGGATTTTCTTGAATCAAGATTCGGAAATATCGAATCGACAATAGAGAACTTAAATCATTCAGACCATCATAATGTCTTCAAATATATTGAGACAGATTGTTGAAAGATAATTCTTTAGTAGTAAAAAATACATAAATAATACTCAAAAAAAAAGTTAAAAATATATTTAAATAATAAAATAAGTTTTATTGAGAGTTGAAATACAAAATAAAAATATTTTATTTTTTAGTAAATCTTGATGAGCCTGTACCTCTTTAAAACGAAAAACAATAAAAACTAGGTATTTTAGAAGAAAAAAACAAACATTAATGGTTCTTTGATTCGTATTCTTCGACTTAATACTACTCGTATCATCATCATTCTATTGATATTTAAGTGTTTTCGATCAAGTATGAAACAATCTTATACAATCAAGTATTCAATAAAGTATTCAACTATATGTAAGAAAATCTTTTTGCCATAGGCACAACAACCGAAAACTTACAAGTGAAATTTACAAAATTTAAAAAACCCTTGGCAAATTTTTCGGATACAGAATCCTTAACTCGCATTTGAAACATATCTAAGAACACTCTCCATTAAATTACTTTTCAAACAAAACTAAAAGAATCAAAATCGTTTTCCCCGTTTAGACGCTACGGTGCCATAAATCGGAAAAATTTCTCGATTTTAAATTTTGTAAGTTTTACTTGTTTAAGATAAAAGTTTATCAAGCCTGAGGATTGTAATTTTGAATATTGTGAAATTAATATCTCGAAACTATTGTAGCATTGAGTACTGCCTTGAGTTCTCGAATTTCTCAGTAAATAGGGAGTGGGGTACCTACTTTTCAAAATTTGAAGACTAAAAGGTACAGCTTTCTAAAGTTTTTATATGTTATCTTAATTTTAAATATACTTAAATATTCTGTTTGTATAACAAGCAAGCAAGAAAGCAAGCAAAGCTTAGCTTCAGAAAAGTATTAAAATAAATACATACAAGATGGATAGATCTTAAAAAATATAAACTTACTATCAAGTCAAAATAATGTGTTACAAGATGTATCAAAAAATTTATCTAGTATTGGAACTATGTTCCTATTATCGCACGTTATAATTTGTTTGCTGGTTGGGACGTAAAACCAAAAAAATGTGCAACAATTTAAAACGACCCCAAAATCCGACGATGTGTTACCTAGGAAACTAAAACTTATAAATGTCTTGATCAAGCCAAATGTAGGTAATGTATACACATATCGGGTTGACTACTAAATCAGAAGTATGTCTTTTTAAAACTAATATTACAAGACACACTGAATATTTTAAAAATTTGACAGAAGAAAAAAGCACAAAATGATCTGTATAATCAATCATTCAAACTAGCAAAAAAATCAAAGCAAAACTGACATTTATAAATAAACGAAGCTACGATAGGATCATAATTCCTACCGGGTGTTTCACGACACCTCTCTCTTTTAGAAAATTAGGTTGTTTTTTTGTTTTTGGGACATCCATTACTATTTGACTACGCCGAATAAAAAAAAATCTTGAACATATAAATAAATATATTTTATACACATGAGATACTCATAAATTTAAAAAAACCTTCGTTTTTTTTTTTTGCATTGCTTCCAGAAGCTCTGTACGAGTTTGTTGTTTATTACTATTACAAACTGTAGTAGTCGATGAGAAAAAAACAAGCCTAGAAATAAAAAACCCTAATATTTTTATTACCTAAAGCCCTCGAACCATACAAACACAACATATACACCTACACTTTAGAGTTAGAGAGTCATGTTAGACAATTTTATGAGACCAATATTTTTATAAGAAATGGTTGATAATAATTTTGAATTTGATATCGTAAATACTTCATTTTAGTTGGACGATAAATAAAAATATATTTTTGAATAAAAAATATCATAGTTTTTTTTTTTTTATTCACTTGGATATTAATGGATCTTTCCATGTTCATCTCTATATATTATAAATGCGAAAGTAAGCATATTTGTCTGTTTGTTTGTTACGCTTTCAAGCTAAAACTAGCGAATGGTTTTTAATGAAACTGTACAGCAATATAGCTGATAAATCAGAATAACACATGAGATATAATTTATAAAGATATATTAATAAGCAAATAAAAAAAAATTAAAAATTAATTTAATTTGACCTTACCATAAATTACAGATTTCTGTAAAAATAGTCAATATAAAATATTTCACGGCCATCTTCTCTGATATACTCAATGAATAACTACTATTGTACATTTAAAAAATAGAAAACCATATGTATAAAACAATCCTTACCATTATTACGAGTGTTTTAGAAAAGGGATAAGCGAGAACAATCTTTATCAATCTTTACTTTTAAACCCAGCGAAGCGGATGGGTATCACTCTTGACTCTAGTAGTCTATGAAATTGACTAGCCTGTCTGGTAATAAGGTTTTTGTTTTTATTAAAGTTTTTTTATGAAAATTGTTTTTCAAATAAATGAAACATTATATTTAAACTATTTCGTGTAATTATTTCAAAAATGTTTCAGAATTTTTCGTTTTTCCCTCTTACAAAATTTTGAATTTTTCAAGAAAACTAACCGAGAAATCGATCAAAGTGACAAAAATGAGAAATATATTTTCAGATTTCGATCTCGAAACTCTTTCTTTTTTATGATTAGTAAAGTTAATTCTATACAGTCGAGATTTTAGAAAAAAAAAATATAATGAAATTATTGTGAATATAATGCAAAGACAGCTTCTTCGAAAAATATCAGAGAAAAATATTAAGAAAAAAGTTGACTTACCTCACTTTTCCCCTTCGATACACAATTCGCCACATTACTTGGTTCCAAATTTAACACATCTCTCTGTAACAAAATAAAAAAATATATAAATATTTAATAAATAAAAAAAAAATTAAATTAATTTATGAATAAAACAAGAACGCCCTTTAGGTTTTGAAAACTAATTAAATAAGATTTTTAGTTTTTCATTTGTACGAAAACTAATAAATTTTTTTAAATTCATGTTTATTTCGAAATAAGGGGATGGATGTATGCTTGTTTCGTAATAATTTTATAGATTTATGACTCAAACAAAAAAATAATTTAAGAGGGTTGAAGATTTGTTTATTTGTTTTTTCTTAATCCATAAAAATGAGATAATTGGTAAGAAACATGCACTTTAATTAGGTAATTAAATGCCGTTTTTTTATAGGTTTTTTACGAGATATTTTACGTTTATGAATCATATTTTTTTTTGTGATGATTTGTTTATGTGAATTAAAAAAAAAAAAACTAAGGGATTAGAATTATGAATATTTTATGGTATCCGCTATTTTGGGAACTGTATTCATTCGAAAGCGAAAAGACATTTAAGGTATTTCGATACCGAAAAAATAAACATATGGTTCAAAAATTTGATTTTATTTATCAATTAATCATTCTTTTGAAGGTTTTTTTGTGAAAAATTCATAGATTTTCTGTACGGTTTAGGAGAAATAATTATCAATTTATATTTCGACAGATTTCAAAGCTTAAAACTTAATGAATATTGATAAAAGTTTTTTTAAATAAATGATAAAACATTTTTAAAAGCACTTATTAACTAAAAAAACCAACTTTTATTACGACTTCTTCATATATCACCATGTAGAAATAGCTGTTTTTAATTAATTAATTGATCGTAAACCGTAAAAAGAATCGATTTGAAATTTATACAGAAGTCGTATTAAATACTTAGTAATTAATACACAAAATTTCAAGCCCAATATTTCTAAATTTTTCCTCTCTCAAGGCTAATTTTGTTTGTGAAAGAATTGCTCAGTCTAAGACAGTTTATGCCATGAACATTTTATAATACATAATTTTGACTGCATATCAAAAAAGTTTTCGTCTACCTTCAACCTACCCCATCGATAAACTTGAAAATATAGAAAAGATATTTAACTGTCAGTTAAATTCTGTTTATAACTTTCTAAAATGAGATGCTCAAGTCATACCATAGAAGTTTCTATGTATGTATTATATTCTAATATCATACATCGTGACGGCATTCTAAGTACTTGGAGGGTGGTAGAGCAGGGTTATTTGAGGTAATATTATTTAAATTAGGTATAATAGATATAAAATAATAATTAAATTTTTGGTAACTTTGGTGTTTTAAAACACAAATTACCATCATATTGTGTGTCAAATGTCAAGAACATATCACACAAATAATTATTTTATTTAACAGGAGTGAAGCGTTAGCGTTATAAGAACAGGGAGTGCTTGTTGGTACTCGAACCCACAAACTGAACAGGATAGGTAAACCTTTACCTGGTTTTGTTATGATTATATTAAATGTATTATAAACAAGCGATGGTGGATGCGTCCATTTAGGGACCTGGATAATAACTTTTTGTTTTGTTGGGAGAAAGTATTGTCTTAAAGCATTTCGATAGCGAAATAAAATAGCGAATATGACACAAAATAAAACGCATTTTGGGTCAAATGTAGTGTCAGTCACATATGGATTTAACTATGATTTTTTTACTGTGTTCTATTAGGTTTTGCTCTCTTAAAGACGCTCTGGAAGATTAAAGAAATTCGAAGAAAGTAGCAAATAATTTTACAATATTTGTTTATTAAGAATTTCTATTTTCGAGATGAAAACATTATTTTCGTACTTGACATGTTGTTAAAACATTTATAAACAGTTGACTTGACTGTTGACTGTATTGTTTGTACAGTTAGTTCACTGTACAATATGTACAGGTCTTCACAGTTCAAGACTTACCAAACTGTAGCTGAATAGTTGATGGTATAGGTAAAACTACATTACCTACCTATTACCATTATTACCATTATTACCATTACTGTTTCTTACCCAACAATGTCTGTCTAAAATGCTAATAATTATAATTTAATAACATACGTTTAACATTCAATGCTATATTGTTTTACAGGGTGTCCTCCTCTCACAATGTTCATACAATCTTCATATACAGTGTTGCTTCAAATAACAAAGATTTAGCTTAACTTTTAATAGCACAAAGTGGCTTCTTTTTATCGCAAAAGTACAATTTTGTACGAGGGGCAGGAGCAATTTTGAATTAAAGACTTTTTTTTTTGTATGCACTTGGGCTAAGTGAAAATTTTAGGTGGGGATGAATGAATTCAAAAGTAGGCATATTTAACATCTAATGGGAAAACGGTAGGTGGATGATATTTTTTCATTGATTTCTCCAAAACTTGTCGGAGAAAATAATTTAGCTTTCGATATTTCGAAAAACAAAACAGGTATCGAAAAAATGTATTTTAATATCTCGTCTACATTCAAGAAGTTATAACATAATTCATCTTCAAATGTTGAGATAAATAAGGTAAATGCATTCAACCACAAGTTTTAAATTGGTGCTTTGGTGCTTATACCTCCTTAACAGTTTGCACAAACATAGAAAATCTATGAACATATTAAAATAAACTATATTTAGTGCTATAAACACCACAGATGGCGATTTATCGTCGAATGAAGTAAATAGAGGTAGTAGCCACAAAATCACTAAGTCAATAATTTATTAATCTCAAATTACATATAAATCAAAATATAGGAATAATAATAACGTATTCCTTGGAGCTGCTGGAGCTATATAGAGCATAGAGCTTGGTTTGTTGCAGCAATACAATATTGTTATAAACAACAATAAACTTTTGTTTTGTTCTGATCTAGAAATAGTTTCTAGTTTCTAGATAGTAATAAGGTAGGTACAACAACATTTTGTGATATTACATTTATATAACAAAATATAACACAATAGTTTCCAATTTCTTGTCTTCGTTTCTCTGGATACATCGTATAAACAACACGAAAAGTCGAAAGTAAATTTATCTAATTTCGAATTCCAAATTCTCTCAATAGTAGATTATAATAAGTGCACTTCGTTTAACCTTTTGGGTAGATAATTAATGAAAAACTTCTAAAATGCCCCAAAAACGTTTATTTCTTACCAGTTTCGCCCAGTTCTTACGTTTCGACATTGAAATTGTAAAAGAAATAGAAAGAGAACCTTAATAACGAAAACTAAGCGTTACGGGAAAGAATTACAAGATTATTTTTCTGTTGCATTCATCTATGAACGCGAAGAAAAAGTAGATCTTATCCATTTTTGTGACTCTTTGGCTAAAAGTATTTTTGATAACATTTAATATTTCGAGATGAAATTACTGTCGACCTTTCTGTATCGACTTAGGTATACATAATCTTCATGAAATGTTTTGCAATTTGATTCATTTTACCTTGATATATTTGCTTTGATTTATGAAGTGCATCTGGATTCCTTCTTGCATTTCGAAAACAATTCGAAAGTATATGAATATCGTTATGGCGAATACATAAACAGTTCATTGAATATCGAAGGAAGAAATAATTTTATATGTTAAGAGGTTGATCATCAACTGTATTATATGTGTCATTATGATTTTAGTAACATTTCCCCTTCAATAATTTTGTAACGTTTTGTAACTTCCATATATTATGAACAAGTGAGGTAACTTTTAGATGATTGCATTAAATAGTTACGTCAGTTTAATTCATTCGATGCATAATAGTAATATAAATTCCTTGTCATGTTGATTTCATGCAAAATTACTGACTCCATAAAATAAAAGGTGTCTTGGGGGTGCGCTTACTGTACTGGGGATACTGTTGGGTTGGGGGTGCGTTATCTGTACTTTGATATTTCTCTTTTCGCCTATTCGTAATTCATTTTCTTTCAGATAATTCCATTTATTATCACTTTATAGTGAAATTAAAGTCGATCAGTCGATTTTACTCGATTTTCGAGTTTCGATTTGATAGCAAGAGAAAATAATATACGAATAAATTTTGGGAATCAATAATAATTATATTTAAAAATAATTCATTTGGAGTAAATTGAGTTTCAATATACAGTTTTGAATATTTTGAGTAAAAGCGAAAATTGTTTAAATTTTAATCTGGGAGACATTTTCAATGTTTCAATGTTGGATCTATTATTTTCTTTTTATAAATCCGAAGCATTATCTGTGTTCTTGGTATGCTGAAAATTTAAGATAATGTTTTAATTTTCCAAGAAGAAATTAAAGATGTATTTATCAATTAATCATCCTTACCAAATTTCTTCGCTTACATACTGTTATTCGATTACATGTGGGTATCGAACATTGTGTGCCGGTGGTAACAGCCTTATTTAAATTTGGTAAAATTGGATATTCTTCTTCGGCTTCCATGTACGGGCATTCTGGACTACCGCAAGGAATTTTAACAGGACTTTGTGTTTGGACATTTTTAGTACCAAAAGGACATTCTGGACTTAGACATGGTTTACCTTTACGGCAAGAACTAGATCGGGAAAACGAAACATTAATATCGCAAACAGTTTTGGAAAGTAGAATACCCACCCAGGACTCATAAGATATCCCATTGGACAATCAACGATACCACAAAATGTTCCAACATTTATATCCGGTTCGGGTAAATCCGGTAATGTTGTTACACGTGACACTTCACAACGACGTGGTCCCCTACATGGTAAACCATAATTGTATTGCGTCATGATTTGGGGGCATTTTTTGACACCGCCACAACATGGAACCGATTCCAAAATTTGTTTCGCTTGTTTTGCAAGCGGTTCAATACCAATTTCCTTAAATAATTTCATTCCAGGACATTCCTCATCTCCACATAATCTTTTTGAGATTTCTTCCCGTGTGATATTCGGATCTAAATAAAAATCCCGTGTTATTGGTTCACACATTTTTGAATCTTCTCAAGTGCTGCGTTTAGATAAGTTCATTTTAACGCTCTTTGTTCCAGAGAATCCTTAACTCAAGTGCATTACATTCCCAAACTTGGCTCGTTTAGCTTCGTTTCATATTTCCAACAGACCAACCATTTTCATAGTAAAAATGCTATTGAAATGAATGTTTTTCGATAATTTCGTTTTGGAAGAATTTATACTGGGAATTTTGACATTGTGGTATGAGATTGACAGAATCACTATGGTTACTTAATATACATTTTTAAAATTTTTCTTTGTTTCAAGGCTCTTGGTGCAAAAAAAAATTGGGAAAATTGCTTTTATTTTTTTTCCTTTGTCAGCCCTTCTTTTGATTTAATTCAACTTGCGTAAAGAGTTTTAAGATTCAAAATTGATTTGGATAGGATATTTGCAGGTGCAGGAATTATTTTCAGGAAGTCTAGAGACTTTTTTTGTTTTGCCATTATAGCTAAAGAAGTTTCACTATTAAAATTCGAATTAACCTTTTAAAATTTTCATGATTTAAAAAAAAACAATAAAACTTTTCTGATTTTAATAATTATAATAATAAAACCTTTTTCAAAAACCGTAAAACCGTTTGATTTGGATGCCATGTTTTGTTTGTTGTGTAATAAATAAGTAAAGTAAGGTAGAATGGGTATATTGTACAATATATTGTATGGTAAACAAGATCAAAGGTGATATTTATTTATAAACAAAAAGGTTTTAAACCTTTAATGTAAACAGAATTGTAAATTAAAGGAGGATACATGAATGTATTGTGTAGACTAGGTATATGAGAGTCTAGTATTTATTATTATTATTATTAATTTTATGATAGAAAGCTTTTTGTGTTCATTCTGAAAATGAAAATTTAAAAGTTTTAAGGTTTTTATAAGCGGGGAGCCCGTCACAATAAAACTGCACTGGAAACTGAGAATCGAATCATCAAATGAATACGATTTCTTGAATCAAAATTACCGTATACACTTAGTTTGATCGAAAATGGAGTGCCAAAATTTTTCGAACTTTTTAACAGGAGTACCTCTTATAAAAACTTGCAAAAAATAGGGAAAATTTCTAGAAATTTAATTTTTCTACATATTATCAAGTAATAATTTTGGTATGTAAGTCTGTGTGAAAATTTGATTGATGTGAATCATTTATAGTCATATTCACCCATGATTCATGTTATAAAGGAATACAGTTTTAATTCACAGCTAAATCTATTGTAAATAACAAAACTAAATACCTAAAATTTATTCAATATTAACTAAAGTTTAACTTTATACTGGGATAGAAACTAGGAGTAACTAGGAATGAATAAAAGGATTGGTTGGGATAACTAAACTGGAGTGTTTTTTTATTACAAAGCATAGCAATTATTTTTAAAAAAAATGTTTTATATGAAAAATTTATTAACAGGCACCGTTTGTGAAATGGAAACTTTATACAACAAATATATCAACTTCCATTGTAGGAAATATGCTGGTTGTGACATAAAACCAAAAAATTTGTGACAATCTAAAACGAAATTCGATGATTCGATTCTTAGTTTCTGAGAAAATCGACCTTATGGAATAATTTTTGCCGATATTTTTTAAACTAAGCACCGAATCATAAAATGAAGACGATTTTTTTATTTTCCAGGTTGAAATTACTCTAGAAAATGATTTTTATCCAAATCGGAGCGAATCTGTTTACTCGATTTTTTTAATTTTCTGAGGCCGACCCCCCCTTTGAAAAAATTCGAAAAATCGAAAGTAATTTTATGTCTCCAATTTCGCCCGAACTTTGTATAAAAGGTAATTTTGAGCAAAAAAATACAAAAATCGTATTCATTTGATGATTCGAATATTAGTTTCTGAGAAAATCGACCTTATGGTATAATTTTTGCCGATATTGTTGAAACGAATCCCCTGTATTTATACAATTGAATGTACTTAGTTTTAGTATCTACACATAAATGCGTTTTAGTTTTGGTCGGTTATGTCTGCGTACACTAAAACCGAAGTACCTAACTATGTTTAATTATAAGGTATCGGTTCAATAACGGTTCGTTAACTGATACAGTCCGTTAATATTAAATTGTAATTGTTATACATTGAATATTCAAATACTTTGGTTTAGAGAATTAGGTATCTCTATCTCTAATTTGAATTCGGTTTGGGTTAAATAAATTTGTCACCGATAGTTGAAAATGTGATGGATATAACCTTTTAAGATACGATCGATAATGTGCTAAGTGAATTATTTTATATCCCCTACCGACTGCGCCAAAAAAATAAATCACTATAAAAACAAGACAATTTCTATGACGTAAACCTAAAACAAATGAAATATCGTAAAAGCGTCAAAAATCAAAGTTAAAAATCACAATTTTAAAATGAAATAATTCAAAATTTTGCCTTGTAAGAGGTCCCAAAACTATGTTTATTATGATCACGGGACTTTGAACTATCATTTACAGCAAAACCACTTTAACACAGTATCTTATCTGTCTCACGGTCTACTACACAAAATAAACATTTATTGAAAAGATATAATTCCCTACCGGCTGCGCCAAATGAAAGAATACATTTCTATTAAACAATAATTCATCATTTTATTGTACTTTTTATAAACAGTTGTTGAATATGAAGTTCATTATCAAATATAAGTGCTATCATTTAAAATATTTTATTTCATGGATGGTTTTTACTGTGGGTATGGGGGTGGGGGTGTTGGTAGATTGTTAGGTGAAACATTTCATTCATTCTTCAAGCATAAAACTACAAAAACATAAATAAACAAAACAACAACAACAACAGAACAGTTAAAATGAAACATATCCAACAAACATACAAAATGAAAATGAACAGTATAGCTTTTTGATGGTGATGTAGTTTTGTTGTATATACTATTAACACACACCCAGTGAGAGTTGTATACAGGGTGTCAAGGTAAGTTGGCTACATATGGAAAATTTTTATAGTATAAGGTTTATGAAAAAAATTAGTAAATAAACATTTGAATTACGAAGATTGATTAATTTTGATGGCAGATAACGTGTTTTGAACCGTTTTCTCTATTACCTGTCCAAAATGGTCTACATTTCTAAACGAACCTTTAACATTCCTATCGAAGCTGAATCTTAATATTTTTAGAAGCAGTATGGGTATAGGTATGGAGGTTAGCGGGCCATGCTCGAGCATCGGGCCTCGAAGCAATGGTTCAGAGCACCAAGCCAAATAGACCCTTGTACTCCATCCCCGCTACGCTTTTCAGTGGCTATTATAACCAACTGATGTACTGAAACCCAGGATTTGCCTAGCGCTTAGTTTCTGAATTTCTTCTGGTTCGACTATGGCCGGACCAAACCATTTCCTTCGCTGCTGTATGCGTAACAGAGAAAGTGGATCGATGTTTCTTCTGAATTTTCTCCGCATCTGTCACACGCGGGAGATTGTCTTTTTCCAATCTGATGTTGGAACTTGTTCAGGTTATCATGCCCTGTGAGTAACTCTACGATGAATCTAATATCAGCTCTGTTTAGTTTCAAGATCTCCTCGGCTCTGTTACCGAGCGAGTTTCCTTCACCCAACAGGCTTTTGGCGATTCGCCCTCCCTCGTAGCTGGTCCATGCCTTCTTAGCTAGCTAGACACCCTGTATATAATATACGTTTATATAAAACGTATTATTGTTTCCTCATTTGTTTTACACGTAAATTAAACGTGTTTCAAAACTAATTAAAACTGTTTATTTCACCTTCAGACAACCAAAACATTCAAAACAAAAACATTTGTATTTACTACGAAGTACGATTGCATGTCTCTGTCTATCTATCACTCTCATACTTTAAGACTTTGTATATTTATTTATTCAGTCATTTTCATACAAATATAAATGTGTTCAAGTCATTTTCCGTACTGTCAAATAGTCACATTTTCTATTTCATTTCAAAACTGAATGAAGTTTATTATTATACCTAACATGGGGGTAGGTAGGTAGACTGGTTGCGACATGAGGTGGTGGGAAAACGGCAAGTAATGGCATAAAATATGGGTTGCTTGTTGGGAATAAAATTAAACTCTCACAAGGTTTTGATATGTTTATGGGTACAGTGGCTTTAATAGATGATTTTGCTGTTTGGACAGTGGGTGAAGACTATCTCTGGTAGTTGCATAACGAATCTTTACAGAACGTACCAAGCCACAAGGTTTTCTGGTAAACTAAAAACAATTGCAAGATGTTTCTTAAAGAAGACATATTAAAAAAGCAAATCTTAGATCAAGATAAGAAAATACTTGTGGTATTACAAGACAGATATGGTCTGAGTACAATGGTAGGGGTTCCGAAAACATTACACCGCTTCCAAGGGTCTCTATTAGCAAAATTGTTTTTGCTTCTACAGGATACTGGCTAAGCGACAAACACACTGAATGCCTGAGCGTGGCAGTGAGGAAAGTGAAGAAAGGATATATATCGCCTTCTCTGTTAGTGTCCACCAGTCTAAGAGTGCTCCACCCCCAGATAGCCACTCTGAATAGATTATAATTGCCTGATTGATACGCTTTTTTCACGTCTCCAAGCGAAATTGAGATATTTTGAGAAGGAAAACAATAGAAACACGTAGGTATGTGCATGTGACAATGACTTCAAAGCTTCAAAAAAATGAAACGTAGTGGTAGACTTTTTTTACTCTTAGGTAGGTTTTTTACTCTTTGAATTCGAATATTCGCCACCAAAATGTACCAAAGTATGCTGATGAGATGCACTTGTATAAACAAGAATATATATCTAGCTTTTTCCCCCCAGAAAATAATCAGAAAATATTATTAATGAGCAGTAAGAAAATGCTAAATGTGTCACTGCATAAGGATGTCTCTAAATGTATAAAAATTGTTTGCAGACCTCGTACTTTTAGCATTATAGCAACATTTAAATGTTTATTTGTTTTGTTGAAATGTCTATCATACAGAAAATATAATAACATCCGGTCAAAAATATTATAATAATGGATACGTCAACGTGAAAAAAAAGTATTAGCAGTAAGACTTCTTTAAAGAAAATTACTTCAAAGTAAACCAGTTAAAAATATAATAAACTAGTTGACCAGGTCGCTTGTTGTTGTGGCTTAGTTAAAGTACAATCAGTTTATATTATATTATCTTTATTCCAATATATCCGAAATAAGCCTCAGATCGAAATTTGGTAAAGAGCTTTTTCTTTCTTTTTTTTGTCAGCTTATTCAGACACCCAAGAGGTCGGTAATATATTGAAAAACCAAAAAATATATGCATCTTATATTTTTAAACGAGCAATTGAAAATATGACATCTATTGGTGACAAAATAAAGTACATTACCGGGATTTTCAAATTAGTATTTGTGTGGAGACATTTTAAAAAGTTGTTATATTAGTGATAACATTTGTGTCTTTTTAAACTCAAAAATATCGAGTAAAGCTGGGCCATTCTAGTCTATATTTTTTTTAAAATTAATAAATGTGATTGTTATAATATTATTAATAATTATAATAATTATTAATAATATTATTATCTACATATATGACCAGCCATCACACTCTCAACATTTTGTTTTCATATTATTTAATATTCACAATATTTAGTAAATACAAGTGATAGAAATTAAATAGCTATTTTAAATATAATTAATAATAATTATCATTATGATTATTATTATTATTATTATAATAATTAATAATTATCAGTTTAAAATCAATTATATGAATGTAATTATATAGATTTTAGTTTTTAGTTATTACAGCTAATAAATATTTCTACCAATATTTTATTATTAATATTTATGAATGAATAATAATCATAATTATATGTATTTGAAGAGAGTTATTTAAAATTATAATGCTATTATTGTTGAAACATGTTGAAAAATCAACGATTCTTAAAAAAATAAAATAAAAATAGTAAAATAGTAAAATAGACTTACCTCACAATACGATTGACTAATATTACTTAAGTTTAGTCGATACACACGATCCCTGTAACAAAAATAAAGAAATATTTTAGTAAAATTAAATTACAATGAGTTTAATCGAAATCATTGGCGTATATTCAAACCAAAAACGAGAAATTTACCAATGAAACTTTGTGAACTTTCATCAATATTCCTCAAGTTTTAAGCATTGAGTTGACTTTGATAATTAATCTCTCCTAAACTCGTACAGAGAAATCGATTGGAATTTTTCACAAAAGACGCGCATAAAAGACTGATTAATTAATAAATAAAATATCAAATCTTTGGTATCATTTCAAATTTACGGTATCGAAATACCTTTATCATTTCTTTATACGTCTTTTGTCAAAAATTCATATCGATTCTCAGAACGGTTTAGGAGAAATTAACTATTAAAGTCTGTGTTTTTTTTTTGTATCGAAGTACCTTAATATAATTGATATTCCTTTCACCAACTACCTTAACTATTTGTGATATTATTATTGTTAAATAAATACAATATATATGTATATTTACAATTATTAAACAATATTACAACTTAAGATAAATATTAAGAGACAAATTAAAGTATCTGTTTATTTATCTAGATACAGATATGATATCTAAATACTATCTAGCTCAATCCCTTTCACTTATTATAATATTGACTAGTTTGATAATTATAGAAAGACAAATAATATATATATTTAAGATTATTATATAATAATTATTATCATTTTATAATTATTGTTATATAATTAAAATAGTTATTCAATCGTATATACTGACTAAATAGTATACTTGGGTACACGGAGCAAAATAAACGGATTCAATAACGAACATTTTATAGTGGTTGTTCAGCAGTTTGAGCAAGTAGTCCTTTGATCACAATAAACATAGCTTTGTTGGGGTCACTTGCGGTCTTGGGGTGTTGGGGTCTCAAAAAAGTTTTCATCATGAAGAGAATTTATCACAGATTCTGAAAAACACTTTGAAAGATAAAGAAACTTTGGCTATTGACGCCTTTTCGATACTTTTAAAGCATTTTCTTACATTTACATCATACAAATTGCCTAGTTGACTAGTTGACTTGTCACGTGACACTTGTCACGTGAGTTACTTTAAGATACTGAAAGCTAAAAGTACAACAGCGTTGGCAATATACTAAAGTTTTTTCTAATTAAAAACAGTCATATTTTTTTCGGGATTTTTCACTTTTTCATTTTATAGAAATATGGACGATTCCATATTTATTGTGAACTAAGACATTTTTCTTATCTTAATTTTGGAAAGATACCCATATTTCCTGTCTCCGTGTCCTTGTATATACACTAGTGCTAACTTATACAATGTATATCTTTGTTAGTTTTGTATTTATAATAATATAATAAGAAAACTAACTTCATGTCTCTCTGTAACAATTATATAAGTAATCGTCACATTACACATTCATTCTTATTGTTGTTGTTACTTGCATTGTTACAACTTTACAAGTTAAAGTAAGTAATAATTACACAAATATTGTAATAAGTTTCTTAATATTCATGTAATAATCATATATAAACAAATATATATACACTACACAATATTATACAAGATGTCCCAGAAGGATAGAACTTAAATTTAAAACCGATTCGGAAAAAAAGCCAAGGATTTGCTACTCCTAAGCTTTTCCTTGTTAATTATAAAAATAACAATAATAATCTTTATTCAAATAAAACAAATATAAGCGAATTACCGCAGGAAATGGAGCTATTGCTTTTGTAATGATGATGTTCAAATGTTCATCAATCTAACCTAATAGATGTCAAAAATGATCATCGTTAAAATTTATACATGTATCTACGTTTTTATGTGTCTGCACCCACTCTATTGCTCGCAATTTATGTCCGATTTGAATAAAATTTAGTATCAATTGATCTCACGTACTCGGGTTCATGTTATATACCCGGTCAGTTGCCCCGGTTGGGCTAGGATATTTGGGCTAGCGATACTAGTTACCTTGCAGGGTTTCCATAAGTTGGGGCAGTATAATCAGTACTGGCCTGTCACCTTTCATGGCTCACGTCATCGGGCCTTCTTTTCATTCCCTGATCGGGCCCTGGCTGCAAGTCGGGCAGTAATCGGGCAATTTCTACCAGGGAAGAAGGATTTTGATATTTGAAAGGTCAATCTTCACCTTAAATACGACCGCACGCTGTATAATGTAGATATAGAATAAATACTCGAACCATTCGTATGGTAATTAAAACTTTTTTATAACTAAGTTTTCATTTACAATAATTTTTCCCATTTTTTTTTATTGTAAATATAAAAAGTTAGTTGTATTTTTCTAGAATAATATCAAGAAAAAAAAAATTGATCAAATATAGTAAAACAGTTTTATTCGAAAGAAACCTTTCTATGAAAATATAACAATATCCTACAATTAAGGTCACGTTAATTGAGATTGATGTCTGTAGAAAACTTATTTTTAACCCCCGAACCAAAAAAGGGGTGTCATAAGTTTGACCGCTATGTGTGTGAGTGTGTGCGCCTAAATGGATTAACCGATTTGGATTTTTTGTTGTTTGAAAGGTAATTTAATGGGGAGTGTTCATAGCTATATATATATAAAACAAATTTTTATGATATCTTATTCACAACTTGTTTAATTTCAGTTTCAAATCTTTACCATTCTTAGTGGAAAACCCATAATAATATAACATTATCTTCCCGGTTCATCCCGATTCATTTTGTTACGATATTTTGTTGTTGTAGATATGTCATACTGTCAGTTCATCTGTCAATTATTACATAAATAAACATATTTAATTCCTTGGAATTCTCAATGGATTTCATTCACATTGTGAGTACCATACACACAGGAAGCGCTGGTTGCTTTTATTGCGCAAAAAGTGAATGTTTATCTCAACTTGATTCTTCTTCTAGCTAGAATGAGTGTTGTTTTTAATTTTTCAAAACTTATTTTCTGACATTTTAATGTTTACCTTTATCAATTTTTATTTATTATTCTTGTTTTAATGTTTTTCTTAAGGTCACTCGTAGGAATTGGAGATAAAAATATCTTACAAGTCTCTTTTCGCAAATTGGCAAATTTTTTTGATACATCTTTTCTTTTTTGAGTTATCCTGTTAGCGGACGGACGGACGAACAGCCGAAAAAGGACTAATTACGTGATTTAATACGAAACTAAATGTAAAAAATTTTTCTAAGTGTTACAAACTTGGGACTAAAATTAGTATACTTTGATATATATTTCATTTATACAAGGTATAACAGTGTAAAATTTTCTAGAAAAAGAAATCAGTCTATTCGCTTTGAAACGAGATAAACTGTCCAGCCTGGTCTATAAAACTGGTACATTTAAGTAATGGTTCGAAGGAAAACTTATTTGCAAAAAAGTTGACACGTTTTTTAAAAATTTTCTTCTAGAACACATAAAACTGTCAATATAAATTATTTTCTAATTCGATAATAAAATTTATTTATAAATAAATAAAGGAATCTTTTAAAATGTATACGTTATGAAATTTATTATTTAGTTTTTAATAAAATTTATATCTTTTAAATAAAAGCCATTAACACATCTGTCTCTCTTTCGAAAAAAAGAAAAATTTCTACAAAATTCTAAGAAAATAAAAAATTTATTTAAAGATATTTTTATCCGAGCTCCATTAAATTAAATAAAGTAATTACTGCGACTTTTTAACTAGATAAAAAATGTATATAGTTTTCTCGAAGAAAAAATAGAAGATAATTTTCAATTATCGTTGATGGAGAGGCATTTTATTTCTAAAGTGTTATTAGCTATTTAGGAAAAAATGAATAATATTTTTTTTATTAAATTTGTCTAGAATTTATTTCGATGTCATATTATTGCTTGCTTACAGGGATTATATGTTCAAGAGGAAGGTTTTTAAAAGATCAGAGTAGACATCAATCATAATATGTAAATCTATATTCGAATTCAATTGCCATTACTTCGAAATTGTTATAGAAAAAAATAACATATACACATATTACATATTACAAAAAAAAATAAATGAAAAATTTTCTTTAAAAAAAAAATTACATTGAATGAAACATTAAACCCACCCTTAATAATTCTTCATATAATTTCATTTTTTTTGTTGATAATTTGGATAAAAAGACGAATTTATTAGGAAAAAAATCATGGTGTAAAATCTTCACAATACGTCAATATACAAAAAAAATTGTTTCCTTGTTTTTTAAAGTTAAGTCCTGAACATAGTGCTCATGAGAAGACAAAATGTTTTATTTTTGATATTTTAGAAATAAAATATAGCTACTTTTATTTTTTACTGCATGAAATAATTGTAATATTAGTTTAAAAACGACATACTTTCTGATTTAGTAGTCAATCCAATATGGGTGTACATTACCTAGATTTGGATTTAAAATTACTTATACCAACTTTAAATTATCTCTATTATGTTTAACTTCTAATAACTCACTATTTTAAATGAAAAAATTAAAAATTTTGATTAAATTACAAATCGACAAATTATAAAAAATATTTTTGCTTGAAAAAGTTTTAGTTTCCTAGATGACCTAGATGAAAAAGGGTCGGTTTTCGTGTTGTTTTTTTTATAATACTTTTTCGGTTTTACTTCCTAAATATCAAACATATCACAAAGATAACATGCGATCAGGAATATAGTTCCAATAATGTGCGAAATTCAAGGTTTAACTTCAAATTTTTACGGGCTGTGAGTCTCTGGGGTAAAGTCTATTTAGGTGCGATTGAATCTTGTACATGGAGGTGAAATAAATGTATTTATTGCAAGAAAAACTGAACATTTATCTAGAGAGGGGAGCGATAACAAAAAACCTGCTATTATTACTATTTTTTTCGGAGGGGTTCCTTATGTAATAGCAATACATACATAGTTATACGGATTTAAAATTGATTATTCAAAGGCAGAAAGTTTTGTTGCAATATCTTTTATTTCTGGGTGGTAATCCCTTTAAAACATATCAAGAGTTACATATGATAATAATGGTTTGATGGGTGTTTGATAGAATATTCCTATTTCGGCGTAGTACTAGAATATTGTTTTTTCATGTTTTTGACAGGTCCAATTGGGAATCGAAACTTGAAACCCTGATTGGTTACTGTACTAAAGCTCTTTGATACACTTAGTTTTTTTTTTAAACATGTATTGTTTTCCCCGAACTTATGAAATGGGAAAATATAAACCAGCTGTGCTGGATATGACTTTTAAAAGCGAGAACAATAATATTCTGATTGAAAATTGAAGTATCTAAAATCAGTTTTTCACAATATTCGAAGACTTCCACAAGAAATTCTAATGGAATTAATGTAAAACTCTAATTGAATAACAGGCCATCACAAATATGTGTTTTAAGATATATTCTTACATCAAGATATTTATGATTTCGACTTTCGAGATGAAAACAATAACTTGCTTTAAGAAAGTGGAAAATGATATTTAAAAGTTTCTTTTTTTTTTACCCTTACGTTAGTTTTGGGTTGGATTGGGATAATAACTTTTGACGAATTGAAAAAGTATGTTTGATAATTTTAATATAATCACGAAAAAAGGTAAAGATCTTTCGAGTTTTTATGTATTTCTACATAAAGTCAATTCATTGGATTATGGGTAATAACTTTTTGTAATATACATTGTACGTTTTTTTCATCTTAAATCCATGATGGGACTGTTTTTTATCCTTTAAAAATAAATAGTAAATCTTTTTTTTTTACATTCCATACCATTTTCTTACTTTTTTTCGTACAATTATAGTATTTTTCGCCAAAACTGAAATGTGTCTTGGTGTTTCAAAATACAACTATGATGACGGACTTGAATTGGCCTTCAGGAAGCATTAAATGAATCGATGGATTTGAAAAAAAAAACTATTGTAATTTACAACAATACTGTCTAATAAAAAGTACTCTACTCTATGGTCTATTCATTTCTCATGGACTATTGTCTGCCATATTGATTGTTCGATAAAATACATAAATTGGCGAGTACCTATCAAATGTATCGATAGAAATTTTCACGTTTGATAAAATTAAAAATATTGAATGTTTAAAAAAAAAATATTCAAGAATCACTTAACCCATAAACATTCATCAAATTATTTGATAATTAATCTAACATGCAATAACAACACATTTATGTTACTATAATTACAGGGTGTATCAGAAACAAAACCCGTAAACGTTTATTTGAGTCAAGTTTATTGGTAGAAATAATAATTCAATGTAAAAATTGAATTAAAAATTTTTAATGCTTATAACTTCTTCGTTTTTTCATCAATTTTAATTTAATTTTCAAATTTTGTCATGGTATCAAGTCTAGTTTTACATTTTAATGGAAAATATGGCACAAATTCGATATCAGTCAACTACCCAATTATTAAAAGGCAACACGATATGTAAAAAAGCTAGCTGGAAATTATAATTTTCTAATACTTTTTTTACATATTCGCTAATAAAATTTTTCTAGATTTTTGTATTGTCTATTGTGTTTTTAGATTCAAACATTTTCCTGAAACATTCAGTAAATTAGAAGTATAGGTAATGTTTTTTTTTTACCATTTTTTTTGTGTGTGTTCGTTCAGCGGTCATTAATCATCAATCAATTTCAATCTATGTATGTGATAAATTTGTCAAATGCTATAAAATATTAATATCCTACAAATTAAATATTTAGCTTCAAGTTTCACACGCAAAATTAACTTTCTAGCTAATGTTTATTAAAATTCTATTATCGAAACAAAAAAAAAACATTTATAATATAATTTTTAATAAGAAGTATTCGCTAAATTTAATGAATTTTACATGAATTTATTTTTTTAAAAGTTCGAAATTTTGAAAAAAAAAAATTTGTTTTTCTTATTTACTGTTAAATTTTGTGTTTTTTTCGGAGATTTCGCCTTTTATATTATGACGGAAGAAAGGTTCTCGAAATTTTAGCGCCGATATCCACATTTCTTACATCCGAACAACAGAAAAGGCCTCACTGTTTTGAGTTTGTCTGATAATCCTTCTTTTATTGAATTATCCAATTGATTCTTGCAACGAGTATTGAATTAAGACAGTCGATATATCCTGGTAAAAGGATTGAAATGATTGAACCCATTTATTCATTTTATTTGATAATAATTACATGAATAAATTTTCATTTTTCATAATATCAGGTTATTATAAATTATTAAAAATAAAAGATTTAAGATTGTGATAAAAAAAAAAACACTTTATTTTTTAATAATTTTGTAAACTTAATAATTAATTTGATTCAAGAAAATCACATTGATCTAATGTACACTAAAGGTTAAAATATTGAACCCCAAATTTTTCTAAATCTAAACTGCCAGTACTGAAGAGAATTTTACTAGAAAACTTCATTTCTTTCGAATATCATATTTTTCGAACTAAAAAAAATTACTGAATTGAAGTAAGCGCAAACTTGGTAGTTGATGTTTTTATGTAAGTAAATATTTATTGAGTTAAGATCTAAATACTTAAATCAAGAAAAAAAGTATTTGACTACTTAAAAATTCAAGTATAACAAGTAAATATTTTCTTGAATCAAGGAAATATGAACAACATATTTTCTTACAAATAAAGAGGAAATAAAGGTGTAAGAACTATAATCAAAAGTACTTAATGGTGCTGTTGAAACAAACCATGTTAGTTGAATTTCTATAGAAATATTAAATGTGTTTTATTGACATATTAACCTGATTTTAGTCCCTGTAAACAAATTGAACAAAGGTGTGTCAATATCATACACAGGTAAATATGTTACACAGGTAATAAACCTGTGTAGTGTTTGTGTGTACCTATTGATTAATTATTGTACAAAAACTAGGAGATTACCTCCTATTACCACGTCCACTGAGCTTGACTGACACTTTATGGGAAATAATAGAGGAGCTTGCAATATATTGAGAGAAAAACTTAGGTTCTTGTTTTTGGCTTTATCTCAATCTTAACCTATTCAGTTAAATACTAGTTACTCCTGTTCTATGTGAGTGGCTCAAATTATTAAAAGCTTTTGTTATCTCAACATATCATACTATTTAACATAGTAACGAATCTGGCTATGCCCTAGACCAGATATCTAAAGGACTTGGGTTCGAGCCCAGATTCCTGTCTAAATAATTTCCTTTCTTTCTATTTCTTTTCTAGTAGTGGAAAATCAATTTAACAATAATTTATCCCCGAATCAACTTTTCTGTAAAACTACATTTTGGAAGTGGCGTACACTGTCAATATTAAACGAACTTCTTGTACTTTTGTACAAGGAGTTTTGATTGATGGTTTTTAATAATAAATATGATAATAAAAGCATAAAATTGTATATTATTGTAACAGCTCACACCGATACAGATATTTCTATAGATATCTCTTAATATGTAGATATTAATGATCCTATAAAACGACAAATATCACCCGCTATAAATCGGTAATTTACATACGGTCTATGGCATTTACATAGTCGGGTATTTGTAGGTTAGTAAGCACATTACATTATTTATTAACATAAATAAATTTATATAAGGTTTATTAAAAAACTAACCACCCTATTTATGAGTGAATGCACTGCACTCCTTATTTTTACCAATGTTTATTTTGTGTTTGGTTTGGTTATTGCTACTATTTATTTGATTAAATGATTTTTCGATCTGAATCAGTTTTTTTTTATTGGTTTTTAAGGCGTTACATTTACAATAATATGGGTATGTCATGGCACACCCGGTAGGAATCATGTTCCTTTCCTATCTTCGTACATTATAAATGTAGCGCTCACTTTTTTTAAGGTATTAATTTTAGAAGTATATATTAGTTTAGAAAAGACATACTTTTGTTTTATTAGTCAACCCAATATGTGCGTACATTACTTACTCTTGGTTTGATCAGGATATTTATCGTTTCAACAGATCCTTTAAGAATTACTAGTAATTTTAGCTATTGACGATGATTGCTTTGCAATAGAATTTCGAAAGATGTAAGTCTGTTAATTAAACATATCCCAAAACTGATAACAGTGGCCGTACAACCTTAACAAATTAAAAATAACTTTGTAAAATATATAAAATTACAAAACGTTTTTCGATAAACATTAATTACAAAATGGAAAAACAACCCCAAATGTTGATGGTGATCTATTTGGAACACGTTTAACCACAAATGTAACGATTTCATACATCAACATTAGAGAAACTAGAAAGATATATGATTCTAAGTGTGGTGAAATATCTAGAAATAAGTCGAACAAACATTCTCTCTCACCTATATATATATATATATATATATATATATATATATATATATATATATATATATATATATATATAATCATTTGTTACCACCTGATTCATTTGATCTTTGGTTTACTGGTACCAGAGGTAAGTAAAGATCACAAACCAGGAAACTAAATTCGATGTTGTAACAACAAATCCACACACATTTGTAATAGATTATATACCTTTCACATATTTGTGGATTTACCACATTTAAACTTGCTTTATATTCGAATTATTCTACCTCGAATGTATGCATCATGTGGGAATTATACACATATCAGGTACAGGTTGTCCTACCTCATGACCCAAAAAGAAATACTTAGCGCAGTAGCTGCGTTAGGTAAGCGATTTTCCTCAGATGTTTAGATTCGTAGTTTCTGAGAAAATCGCTCTGTGTTTGGATTTTTGGATGACATCTAATAAATCATGCATCCAATTATCAATGAAAACTTTAGTTTTCCCCAATATTATCTTGATCAGCCTGTATTTATTTACACAAAAACTTTAAGGAAAGTTATTAAAAATAATTAAGATAATTTATAGTTTTTTTATTTATGAATAAGTGTTATAAACACCGTATGTTATATGTATATATCTCGTAGCCCCCGCGCTGCCACACAACAGCTAACACTTTAAATGTAAGTATATATGTATATAATAGACTTATTCTAATATAGACTGACTGACTTATGATATCTATGATAAAATGTTATCTCATTGATTTATGGTCTAAGAATATTTTCCATATAAAATACATTAAATTGATTGAATATTCTGATACATACTGATTTTATACTATACTATTAAATGTACACTGTAGATACAAAATATTTGAACCACCTCAATCAAATATACAACGTTTTATATGACCAATTATATTTGAGTTATGTGAGATATACACAAAAATCAAAGCGAAACTAATGTAACAACGCAGGCGAAATTTTAAAAGGAAGTAAAGAAGAATGAATTTATTTAATTTTTAATAACAAAGAAGTTTTTGGTTTTGAAGGTTCGTTAATAATTTCGCAAAACTGTCCCACTTCTTGCAAAAGTTTACATACCTTCGTGATAAAATCAGTATGAATTGGTTCGATTTTTTTTGAAACTGTACGTCTGTATTTCTATATAAAAATATATAAATATTGTTTTCTTAGAAATATAAATAGATCGTATTTATAATTTTTAAGCACTCTTTTATTTTTCATAGCATTGCAAAGCTTCGTAAAATAAAGTAGCTTATTGCAGCTTATTTACAACAGTGAGCTAGTAGCTATCTATTCAACTGTTATTGGATTCGAGATTGTTAATAAAGGCAAGGTTTTATATCAAAGTATGAGAAATTCTAAGAAAATGATATTACAAAAACATAGAAAACTTTATTGTCACAGGAATAGATGATACAGGCAGGGTTGTAACAAGGATGCCCAGCGCTTGTGACAAATATTTAATTTGCACCTTTCTTTAATGAAAATTGCACAAAATGGAAAATCAAAAAGAGCGAGAACTATCGTAAGCACCCGGTAGGAACTATGATATTTTCGCTATAATTTATGTATTTTTAAGTGGTTCGGCTGTCACGTGACTAGTCAACTAGGCAACTTGTATTGCGTAAATGTAAAACAATGCTCTGAAAATATCATAAACTAGACAGTTTGTATGGCGTAAATGTAAAAAAATTCTCTATAAATATCGAAAACTCGTCAAAAACCAAAGTTTTTTATTATATAAACCAATTTTCTACATGATGAAAACTTTTTTGAAGCTCACTCACCGATTAACATGAACATTCACCATATTTGCTCAGAAACCCGAACTTCTTTAAGAGCCCCAAAACTTTTAGAAATTGATCTGTTTTTTTCGGTCACCTTATGTCCACAGTTTTAATGAAATATCTTAGAAAAATTAAATGTAACACCGGATATATTTAAATACATTTATCAGTACAACTAATGTAGAAAAGAATGTTAGAATATTCTATATAAAACGTTCCATTACTTTACACTTTTTATTGGATTGTAACATAGAAATGAGTCTATCTAACATCCGGTTACAATCTTCTTTACCCCCGCTTATAAATTTCCTGTATTTATAAATATAAATTTGTGTTAATCACCATTTTGTGTGTAGTATCATTTCATTCTGTATGGTTTACGATTTCTAGAAATATAAATGCTTATAAAGGAATTATTGTGGTTTATTTCTACATAAATTGTTTCTAGAAATTTATTTTTAAAAGAAATTTTTTATTTCCATAGAAAATTCCTATAATCGTATATAAATTTATTTTTTTTAAATGTAAGGATTTTTTATTGTTTTACTTTTTTTTAGTTTATTTCATTTGTAGAAATTCTATCTAAAATTCCTTTCTCCAATATATTCGAGCAATTAAACAAGTTTCAAGACTGAATTTTGATTTTGATATTTACTTAAAAATGTGTAAAGAAGAACCATTTACTTTCAAACTCTAAAGATTTTCATTGACAAATTTTCACCGGAATAACTCATTTTGATAAGTTTAAGTATCTTATCTCGCTCGATTTTTCGTTTTTGATACTTAATACACCTTTTTTAAGTTGACATATTCTTGAAACTCGAAAAATAACTTATATCGATAAAAATGCTTCAAGCGAAAAATGTTTGATTTGTAGGAGCACATCTTAAGAAGGCATAAAAATTGACCTAGATTTTCAAGCTCGCTGAAAAGCTCACTTTATTCTGATAATCGAAAGATGAACACTTGGAACATGGAAAAAAGTGTCGAAATGATATACTTCTCCAATTTGAGGCAGGAAATAGATTTATAATAATTTTTGAAACATAATAATAAATCAAAATAATATAGTCAAATAAAATAAATAAATGAATATGATTGACATCATTAAATAATAAATTTATTAATATTAATAAATAAATCATTAATAATAAATATGAATATAAATATGAATTTAATAAGTACCTACAGATATGAATGATTGTCAAATTATTAAAATGTATATAAAATTATTTACATGTATAAAATTAACTATTTGCTATTTTGTTACATGTATAGCTGTTACCTGCAACATCGCTGCTGCAATATCTTGAGGATAAAAGCTCTACAATAAAGTTTTAAATCGGTGCCAATAGCGAGCCTCTTTTGTGTGGCATAATTAATATGATAGATAAGTGATAAGGTAGTTCATACTGAAAATGATTTCTTTGTTGGTGAAACATGGATTTTAATACAAAAATTGATCTAGACATTGAGGTGTCTGTCCGTCTGTCTATGGCATCGTAAAGGGGTATTTTATAGCGAGTATTTTTAGCTATGTTTCAAGTGCGTGTTTATGGGACGAAAATGCTAGATTTCATTTTTAGAAAACGTTTTATCCGTGTTTTCAGAAAAAACTGAATATTGACTGCAAAATATGACTCTTCCTGACATCTATTGGCGACAAACTAAAGTACATAACCGGGACATTCAAATTGATTTTTGTGTGAATACATTTTAAATGGTTCTTATAATAGTGATAAAATTTGTGTCTTTTTAACTCAAAAAATACCGAGTAGAGCTCGATCATTCAGGTACTAGCTTATTATCGAACAACAAGCTATTAAATAGCTTGTTGACTACAATTTTACATTTCAAACGATTAAAAAATCATCATTTATTATAACAATTTACTATTAAAATAAGTACGTTAATAAACTGACAAGTAACAGCAACAATTTCACAGTTTATTATTACTGTGTAGTGACGTCAAAACAGTTCAAAGCTACTTTTAAAAGCTAGCAAGCTCTAGCTAGCTCCAGTCAGTTAGTAACAATATAGTACACATCCATCTATATGAGAACGTATTTGTTGTTTGATGTTGAACTAGAGAGTTACTTCGTAGATTTGTTTGTCATTTTGTTGAAACATTTTGACAGTTTTGTATGCTCAAATATATATGACATGAAGAACTTTAGGTCAAAGTTTATACTTTAATATTTACAATGTTATAAGAGAGAAGATAGAAATTTGAATATAAACCAGTGTCTAGTTCGAAGAATCAACCTCTAAGCGCTACCCATATCAATTGTTGGCTAAATGCTATTTTTTCTCCATATAGAAGTCTAGATATAAAATATTGACACATTTGAGTGTCTTATTTTCTTATTTCTGCTCTCAAAGAAATATGGACAGTCATGACTCATATAAGCGGAGCTTAGAAGATTGCGTTATCTTAGAAAAAGCAGTTCCTTATTACCCACCCAATCGTCACTTGCATCTTTATAGTTTTCCCAAAATAAAATTCATTCAGTAAACATGACAAAGCCGGCAAAATCTTGCCTGATTCGGAAATTGTAAACAAATTTGGAAAATCCCTGAAATTAAAAGTCTAAATTCATATACTTGTCATTCCTATCCGAGATAAATAATAAAAATGGGGTAGAGCCGTCGTTTTTCAGACAGCTACAACATAGGGCACTCATAATAGGTTTTTTAAACCACCCCATTAATCAGACTGCCTGGATTCGAACCCGCAACGTCTGTGTAAGTATTGAAACGATTAAAAGCGAAAGCGGCATCTTGATTTGCCATCATTTACGGTCCTATTAGTGGATAATCGGATTCAAAAACCATTTAATGGTCTAGATACTGATTTATATTATAAATACCAAGGGCAACAAGCACCATAGCGGAACACTATAGAGTGAAGTAAAGTAAAGTGACTGACGGACGAACAAACGAAACAATAGTGGTGGGGGCAAGAGTGGGGGAGAACTGTTGTTGTTGTTGTTTGTTAAAACTCCATTCCATTCCCTTGTTTACCGTTGATTTTGTTGTTACATATAAATGTCAAACAATCATACAATTTATAATTAATGAAAGTTAGGTTAGTTTTATATATATACATAACCTACAATATAGATTGTGACGTATATATACATAGAGTTGAGTGTTACCAACCTATAAATAATAGAACATCACTAAAACTTATCATTTATCTCTTTACTACCAACTATATAATATTAAATAAATAAATAAATAAATAAATTTATATAATAAATGAATTCATTTTTAATAAATTATGTGGAATTACAATTTAATTAGCTTTTAGATTTATATGAGCTTTCATCGTAATTGAATGGCAAATATAGGGCAAATAATTTCGCAAGAGACCAGAGATGAGGCAAAACAGAAATAGAGACATTTAGAGACATTTGGTATTGAAAAATAGTGTGAGGACTAAATAATGGTTGTAAAGCTCTACAAGTTGAAATCCTGCCAATAGAAAAAGGTTACACCAAATGGTGAAGAAGATGTATCAGTGCAAGTGAACTTTCTGCTGGGATCCCAGACACAAGAGAGAGCAAAGCAAGGAGACATCGATTACTGAACTCACAAACATCGATTACTGAAGAGAGTAGAATAAAGAAGAAAAGACAATCGAACACCTGTTGAGACGACTTTCCAACATTGGAAATTTTACATCTTATTTTGTTGCATTCCAAATCAAAGGACATGCCACCATTCCTTCATTAAAATGAATCAAGAAAAACACAAATTAAAATAAACGTAATAATAACTCCAGACAAAGAATAAATAAAACAGTTTATTATTACAAAAAGTGTAGATTAAAAAAAAAAAAAAAAAATTACAATTCAAAAAGCTAATTTCGAAAAAACTAATCTCATTACTCTTTTGTGTTGAAATTTTTACGAATTACCTCAACACAAACCCATACAAAATCAAATAACAAACAAAAAACATGTAAAACACAAAGTTAAAAAATAACTAACATAAAAAGAATAAAATGAAAAAAGAGTTAATAAAAGAAAACTAAATAATATAAAATGTAAAACTATACACAGATATACAAAACCAAAAAATGACCTTCACATGTGCTTTAAACAAAATAAAAACAAAACAAAGGTTTTTGTTTTTACATAAGAATAATGGTGGAGGTACAAACAAACATGGACACGAACCGGACCGGACCGAACCGGACCATTACAAAAAATATATATTTAAATTTAATACCAACAATGATTAACACACAAACACATCTTGGTTAGAATTTTGTGTCTCACACACAAATGAAAATATGTAAAATGTATGTTGTTTCTATCTAGAATCTAGAATCTAGATAGAATCCCAATTCGAGATATCCAATTTACAGAAAATATATTTTCCTTTTTGTTTTAACCATTATAATTTTTGTGTTGTATACAGGTTCGATTCTTTAAAACTGTATATAACATTTTTTTTTTTAAATCTTCCCGAATTTTTTCGAGGTAATGATCTAAATAAAAAGTGTTTGACAACTTCTGGTTCGACTTTGTTAGGTTTACGAAAAAATGGTTCCAGGCAAAACTGTATGTTATTTTATTTGCCTTTATGCAGTTTCAACCTAAACTTTCAATTTATGGCTACATGTTGGGTCATTCTTCCCAAAAATGTTGCAATGTTTTCGAAAACCGAGAATACTTCTTTTAATTTGTACAAAACCGTTTGTCTAAAACATATTTCAAGGAACTAAGGATATATACAAATTTTTTTGAATATAAGAGAGTATGCCCAATTTTTCACTTGTGCTTTTCTCTATCCCACAATCATAAAGGTCTCAATTCAACCATCTTTCCTGGATGAGTAGGAGAGTTTAGTTTACTTACAAAACAATGATTGTACTATTAACTCAAATGAATACTTTTGTTATAAAGCTCCGCGCCGTTAGCTCATTTGTATCTTGTACTTGTTTACATATTATATGTATGTATGTATTTTTTGTGGTAGCAAGGGGTAGGTATAAATTGTACAAAATAGAATGTGATCATCATCTCAGATATGATAATGTTCGGTATTTGTATATATTCGTACAGAAAAACCCTTATAATCAGCTACCCTTAACCAACGAATATATCTGTATAAAATGTTAATGAATGGTTCATGACATAGACAGGTTTCACTGTAACAATATAAATATACTTGTTCAGTATATAATAATGTTGACATAGACCTGGGATTCTATCTATTCTATAAACTGAATCTAAATCTGAACGAAATGGTGCTGTGGAGAGCACATACAGATATTTTAATTTATAATTTAAATATTTGTAGAAGACGACGCAGAGTACACCATACCAAGAGTGTGCAGGGTATCATCAACCAGAACCGAATGAATAATAAAATAATCAAAGAGCTTTTTTGATTTGTTTCATTTTATTATTATTATTATTATTAATTTGTTCATGCAAAGTTATTGGTTCTCATCCTGAAAGTTGAAAAATTTTGTCGAAAATATTTTTCTGTACAAAAGGCATGTTGGCTAATTGTTTTTATCACTTCAGGTGAATAATTCTCAATGCACGGGTAAAAAAGTGAAGTTGGTTTCTGAAGAAGTACACAAAAAGTTAATGTTTAAAATTGCTTATTAAACAAAGACGAAGATAAAGGTTAATGACGTCATAATACGATATTACCGTAGAGATACATATAAAATATATATATAAAACTTTTTGGGCTACAAAACATGGGCTACAATCTCTTAATGCTTATAACTTCTTCGTTTTTTAATCAATTTTAATTTCACTTTGTCATAATATCAAGTCTAGTTTTACATAGGCCCTGTTGCACAGTGGATAGCATGTTGGATTTGAAATCAAAAGGTCGTGGGTTCGATCCCCACCACGGAAGTTTTACAATTTTTTTTTCCAATAAACAAAATATTTCAGATAAGTTGTTTCAACACAAATTTTACTATCCTATAAATTTCAATGATTATGTTTTTAATCAGAAAGAAATGGGTCTGCCTTTGATAAGATTATATTCATCACGATTTATTATGATTATGATTATAACATTTCATTTTCTATATTTTCTCATACTCGTGTATACGTTTTTCTTCTATCTCGTATATGATTCTGTGAGAATAATTGTATTAAAAGGTGTAGATAAGTCGCGCTAAGTATTAATCACAATTCGTCAAGTTATCGAATGTCTATAATTTAATCTATCTAAGCATCAAAATTGGTTCATTTGTATCTCTTGATATTGAAAGATCACGTGATGAAACTTCGCTTAATCCCAAAATGTCACGTTTTGTTCGATAATGTAAGTTAACGATTCAAGAAAATAAGAATATGACTGCTTAAAAATTAAAAAATAACATGTTAATATTTTCTTGAATCAAGTAAATATTTACGTGCTACCATATTAAGAATATATTTTCCTGAAACAAGCACTTTTTCCACTGAGTAACATTCATTTAGTGAATATGGTCGACCTTAAAAATCGTAGCGACTGGTTTACGTTTTACCTTGTCTAGGTATTCAGCCATTAAATAAAATGCCAGATTATAAAATGCCTACGAACTCAAAAGAAATATTGAATATGATATTTATTCTTTGGTTTAACTGCAAACGCTTCTCATCAAATATTATTATTAATATTATTTTATTATAAGCACGTAGCGTATACACGTAGCATACACGTAGCACAGACGTAGGTGCTTGCTGTGTTAAGTAGAATAGATTATATTCCATAAATATTTGTGGTTTGATTATTTAAATAAAAATAAATAAATTATTTGAATTCAGAATTTTTATTTCTTTATAAAAGAAAAAGATACTTTTATGAATTTTTCAAATATTTACTATCAGAGAATTTCAATACGAAATACGAAGAAATTAACAGAGTGAATTGTTTAAATATTCTTGAATATGAATTTATATGGAAATCAAGCTTTTAACATAGTCTTTGTAAATGACGAATGCTTTTTTTTAGGAATTAAAATAAAATTTAATTTAAGTTTTTATATGATTTAAAAATTCAATAATCATAAAAAAAATAACAATAAAAATTATATGATTACAACTTTTGTATGATGAAACGAATGAATGAATTCAAACAAACAAAAATAATAATGAATTTCTTTTCTTGTTCTTTGTAAAGATAAAGAATTTATTGACTTTTGCTTTGTAATCAGACAACATATGTTATCAAAAAAGTTCGCTTCCGTCTTATTTATTCCAATTTTTTGTTTTATTCTTCTTATCCATATAAATATTTCAATTTAATTTATTCAGCAAAGTTTATTACTTCACTTATTTTTACAGAGTGTCCCAGTGTAAACAATTGGATAGTCCTAAAACTTTCACAAAATGAACAAAGCACACCAAATTTAATTGATTTATAGTCTTTGCTTCGAGATTAGCTTTTTTAAGGTATTTTCAAATTATTATAGTGAAATGAAAATCGTTAAAAATCAGTTGAAATTTTTTGAGAATCTGTGTCCAAGACGTTTTTGTGAAAATTGTTACGCTAAGTTGGAGAAATTAATCATAAAATCATGGATAAATAAAATGCAAACTTCCTACTGTTTTTACAAAGTTTTGGTGTGTTGGTAAAACATTCGTTTTGGTATCGAAATATTTTTTAAAAGGGGTTGATGGTAAATGGTTTTTTAAACATCCTGTATCCACATATGTACACATATTCATATGAGTATCTTATTCAAATTATAATAATCTTTATATCGAATGAAAAATGGGAAAAAATGAGAACATATAATTCGAAAATAATGATCTTGTGTAATTTGAAACATTATCAAAAATAAAAAGTACGATAGGCAAGCTTAACCATCTTTAAAAAATCTACTTTTGATATTTCATATTTTATCCCTCGATGGATAATTCCCTGCATGTGTATGTCAGATATATGAGATTCATCAATTTTCGTTTTTTCCAAAGAATATTTTGATATATTATTAAACTAGTATGACACCCGCTCCATTCGCTGGATTTAAAAGTAAAAACTACAGCGTAACAAATAAACAAACAAACAAAATGACTTTCACCTTTTTAAGTGCGATTAGTTGCTATAATTATATTTCTTAAATTATTTTCTTTCTAAAAAAATGTAAGTTTAATTTTTCGGAATGGGATCGTTGATTTGAGATCTGTATATTAGCCGAAAGCGATCATTACCAGACACCCTTTAAGACTATTGAAACTTTTTTTTCCTTTGTACTTAATTTTTCCGCAATATTAACCCCACAAAAGTGTGTGCGAGAACAATTAACGTCGTGTCACAAAAACTCTTTTGTATCTCTTACACAAATCATAATAGACTTTTAATTTTTATTTTTACATTCACATTTTGTGTTCAAAAAACGATTTTCAATTGTAATTGTTTTTACGATTTAATTGGAATAAAAAAGTAATTCATCCTGCTGAATGTGCGTAAACTAAACGAATTTCTATCGTGAGAATCATTACAAATAAAATAGTATGAAAATTGTCAGAATATTATTGCATTTTTGGATGCTTTTCCATTGAAATGTGTGAAATTTTGATATTTTTCTATTATTTTATGGAAATTCTTCCTTCAAGCCTTCCAAACTGAGCCGATTTGGAAGATCATCGCCAATTTTTAGTTTTTCCGAGTACGGAACCCTAAATTTACACTTCATACATAGCTAAAAACACTCTGTATTAAATTACCTTTCAAACAAAACCAATTAAATCAATATCGGTTTATCTGGTTAGGCGATACGATGCCACAGACAGACAGACAGATAGACACCCCTTGTTTTAGTTAGGGAGTTAAAAAGAGGAGGTAATTAATGGGTCATTAATAAATTCACAAATTTTCAGTTTATCAGGTAATTTAAAAACTTTTCAGGTGTCTTGAAAGAGCAACCCCTGTTTTAAAAATTTTGAATTTTTAAAAAGTAATTTAACACGATTTCAGTAGCTCAACTTCCTTAAAGTGGAAGTTCGCTTTCGAATAAGAGAAAACTTTTTTTAATGTGTTTATTTTATCTGATAATAATTGGAGCGAGCGAGAACATACATACAGGAATCATTTAAAAAGAGCAGCATTAAAACTAAAACAAAAGAACATGAAGCTACACAAAAATAAAATACAAAAAAAAGCTTTGATAAAATCATTTTCAATAGCTCTCACTTCAGAGAAGAAAATGAAGAAAATTATCACCTTCTTTTTTTTTATTTGATTTCATTATTAACGAAGGTACAATAATAATAATAATAATGAAATAATGGCACTTTGAAAGAAATGGAAAACGTGATCTTTTGAAAATAGTAAAACCAATTAAAATTACAAAAATCAATTTGTACAACGTAAGGTACCTATATCGTATCAATGGAAATCACTGTTCAATATCGTTTTTATGTTGCTGCAGTAACAACCATTTACTCGCTAATTATCTGATTATTGTATTTTGTGAAGAATATATATAGAGTGATTTTTATCAAAGTGTTTTATTGAGAAAATCAAAGTTTCTGGTCTAGGCTCGCAATATACTATTTATTTGAAACACTGTGGTAAATGGTTGCTGAATTGCATATATTCAGCAACTGCACATGACTCAATTTTTGACTGTCAGCACTGCTTTCTTGATTTGTCTGATAAAATAATATGTTAGATATGATCTTGAATCATAAACGACTGAACTATCCGAAATTCAAGACAAGCTCTGTGAAGAGGCATTAGAAAAAGCGAAGCCTCTTTGTGAAAAAATGGGATATTGATACAAAAATACGTGTAAGAAGATGTCGCAAAATGCTCGAAGACTTGGCTAGAGATAAATAATAGATATCGTTTGAACTAATTCTAGATGATCATATATACATTTTAAAATCTAGTCTTATTTTCTCAACTACATTTTTAGTCTCAAATTTAAAGCCTCGCTCAAATTAAAAGTCATAGGCTCATACTTTATTTATTAATTAATTTGCGAGGACGCGAGGTCAGCTCGCTACGCCACTAGGCTTCCTCTCGGCTTTTAAATTACATACGAATTTTCGATCCACATGGTTTTCTTGAAAATTTCTCCCCGATTTTAGTAAACAGAGAAAATCCGAGACAACAAAAAAAAAAATTAATTCCCAGACAAAGAAATTTAATCTTCTCTTTATCGTATGAAGGTCAATTCGATGAAAACACTTAAATTATTTTAGATAAAATATAATTTAATCCCCTATATTTATTATAAAAGTATTTATGATAAAAGAGAATTTTCGTAGGTATTTAATTTTTGTTCTCTCATCACTAAATTTATAATAAATTCATACTGTTCTCAAGTATCAAAATATTTTATAATTCTTAGAAATGTTTTCGAAATCAAAAGAAAAGAAAATAAATAGTTCATTTAAATGGTATGATAAAAATTACCTATAAATTTTGTTTCTATGTTAAAAATTTTATTTAAAGAATTAATGTGGGCGTATTAATTTTATTTCGATATTATCAATACTAGAATTTTTTATAATTGAAACCTGAACGATTCGAGTTACAAATGACATTTTTCTAGACTTTTTAAGCTTCATTATTTCATATATCTCAAAATAAAAACTTAGACCTTCAAGACATGTCAAACAAATTAAGATCATAAATATAAAAGCAGAATTGAAACGTACGAAAAATCTAAAAATAAATATATATTCGAATACTTTCTGATGAAATATCAGAACACATCGAAAATAAAAATGATTTTACTTAGAGTGATAGAAATAATAAAAAAAGTAAAAATGAAATTCATCTTTAAATAAAATATTAATAATAAATTCAAAATATAAATATATATATCATGAAAAAAAAAAGAAATAGTAGGTATAGCTTTTATATGGGATGTGTTGGATTCCCCTTTTTACCAAGAAATAAATGTGCTTGGGGTTCATTCAAACAAATTACCTTTAATAAAAAAGGAAAACGGTTCCAGTAGTTAAATATCACCCTTAAATTCAACTCAATTCAACTCTCTAACTTATAATATACACTTACTGCTTGGCTAAAAATACATTTGAAGTATAGAATGGCACCCAAACGAAAATATGGACTAAATTCGTCTTCACAAAACCGTAACGAAGAAATTTTATCGAAATAGACTTTTTCAACAAAATTTATAACTCAAAATTTTCGAAATCAATTTTATACAAATTATTTTCCATCAATTATTACGGAAACTGTGTTTTTCAATAATTTTGACCGAGTTAAAATGCGATTTCAATTACGGTTTTTGAGATATCAAGTCCACAAAGCTCACAGGAGTTAAAACGAATCAAATTATTGTCAAAATTACCTTAGAAAATAAATTTTTAACCCCCGAACTTAAAAAAAGGGGTGTTAATAAGTATGACCACTATAAGTGTGTCCCCGTCTGTCTGTCTGTGTCATCGAAAGGTAATATAATGAAGAGTGTTAGGGGGCTTAGTGTGAGTGTTAGGGGGGGGAGAAGGGCTTGAAAAAAAGAAGGAATTTAATGGAGAGTGTTCCTAGATATGTTTCAAGTGCGAGTTTAAGGTTCTATACTGGAAAAATTTGTCGGGAGTTTTTTAAATTTTGTAAATTTCAATTATTTTAAAATATTGAATGAAATATTGAATGTGTCTTTTTCAGATCTAAGAATGAATATAAATCAAATGAAATCTTGTTGTACTGAGAGGTGACACCCGGTATGATATTTATATAAATTGCAAAAATTACAAGCGGAACATTTGTAATATAATTATATTCACAAAAAATATGAGTACACTTATTTTAGAACAAAATTAAAATAAAAAAAACTGAAAAGGTTAAAATATATATAAAAATAAATTTATATCATACACCCATTTAAAAAGTTCATTCATAGGAGGTTCCATTCTATTATTTAAAAAAAAAAAAATTACTCAAGTTAAAGTTCAGTATAATGCGATGTAATATAATTAGTGTATGTAGCACTGACTATAGCTCACAGTTAAAATAATCATAAAAATTAACTCTAATACAAACTAATTTTACCTACATTTTAACCCTTTCATCTCATTTGTCATTATACTAACTATAAAGTGCAAAAGGGAATGGTTGAAGTTAAATGGCACCGGTTTTGTTACACAATATATATTGCGGTTGTAACACCATTTTTATTTAAGCATATTTTCTATTCAAGGAAAATGAGCTATTGATTTCGTCCATCGAAAATAGAAAAGCTCAAAAACTTTAGAAAGGAAAGGAGTTATTTTAGAGAGAGTGGAAATTTGAAACCATGTATCAGAATTGATTTAGAATTCAGTCCAACTTTATATAAAAACATCAAGTCTTTTATCCAAAATTGCATTGGCGCTCGCTTAAAACAGAATTCGTTTAGCTTACGTAACTGGTGCGTGGAGGAATTTTTATGTTTAATAATGCTGTCGAAAATGAGTTTTGCTTTACGAAGACAGATGCGAGACGAAAAAAGGTATATAATTATTATCCTTACAATTTTTATTTATTAAAACTGTTGTCGTGGTTTTTTGGGCTTTATACACTCTGGTGTCATTTTCGAGTAATTAACAAAATTTTCCGTTTTATTATGTCGAAAAGGTCATAGAACTTTGTGGTTATTATTTCATTATTCAGAAAGCATAAATTTTTTTACAGTTATTTAAAAAAAGCATCAATTTTTGTGGATTTGTATCCGGAAAACATACTAAGCTTATTTTTACCGTTTTTAATAGGGAAAAAACTTTTGCTTTATGACAATAGGGATACTAAAATAGAACTACTATTACAGGCCTAAACTGGGATTCAGAAGATGTTGAATAAGTAGAAGAAACCATAGTAATTTAAATGTATGATTGAACTGACTGGGTAATTTCATGAAAAAGTGGACTACGAATGGGAAAAACTTGAGTACCTTTCATTATCCTAAGGTTTTCAGAGGAACTTCTTAGAACGATGATATTTCGAGTTATAAACTGTTTTTTATATAAAATTCCACACAAATTTCAATTTAAAGATCCTTTTGGAGAAATTTTCTGAATTCATTTTGACTAATTTATATAAATGTTCAAGGAAGTAATATGGTGTCCACATTAAATTTTTTCCCACAAATAACAGCTATTTATTTGAATTAAATGAATATGGTCTCATAAAACAGTGATTGAAATAAAATAAATCTTAAAATAAGTATAATAAATTTTTCTAATTGTATCATCTATTTTCTAATTTTCTTATTCGAGATACTTCTAAGATGTAATTAAAATCTTGATCATAGAAACATCCAAGTTAACTTGTATATAAAATCCATTAAATATTTGTCTTAATCAGTCAGCAATGTGATGTATGTTTTAACTTTACTTTAATAAATACATTATAACAAGCTAATAAATATTTTCTAAGTTAACAACACGTACGTAACATATTTCTATTCGAGAAATTCTAGGTGATCTTTTGTACATTAAAGCTTCAAGCATGAATATGTAATGTGCATCAGTATTTACTTTTAGAAAGATCACAAACTAAGAATTAATTTAATATACATTTTAATTCAATTAATTTTATTTATGTTCAGATTATCATATAGCACAACAGTGCGTAAGCGTAGAATAAGTAAAATGGAAAATTGAAAGGGTAATGTATAATGTATGATGAATGTATATGTGAAATGTCAATGTTTTTGTTGTGACTATATATACAGGACATAAAATAGCCCTTTTTCACACCCTTATATCTCAGAAACTACTGGAGCTATAATGTTGAAACTTTCAACTTAAGTAGATATTGACCCTGGGACGCCGTAAATCAAAGGTCACGTTCACGGCTCTCATCGTTTCCGAGCAATAACGCGTCAAAAAACGGCCACGCCCCGAAATTTTGTTACTGACTCATATAAATTCACAGCAAAACTGAGAAATGATAGAAAGATGCGGTTTTCATTAAAATAAATTAGAGAAAAATCATACCCCAGAAAAACTTCCAAATATCAAAATTTTTAACGGGAAATGGGAAATTTCGCTAATTGAAGGTGCATTTTTTCCCCATTTAAAAATACATGGTAAAATATGAACCAATCAGAAGGCTAGTTTTTTTTCCTATACAATTTGTATGGTAAAACTTAAATACGCTTAAAAATTTGTTATTTATATAATTTTAATTAAATATTGATTAAATTTGAATAAATATTAAATAAATATTCAAAAATTAATTGTGTATTTCAATATTTCCAACTTAAAATATTATAAAAATTAAATAAAATATATCTTATTACTAAGACCCTATGAAATTCAAAGTACCATGTAGAAAACATATTAAAATTATTATGTTGCATTAATTAGGAAAATTTTAATTTGCTTTTATAGCGAAAACTGTAAGAGATAGAACAAAAGTTTAAATGCAAAAAATGTTCCTTGCATAAAATTAAACAATTCTGTATGAAAAATTTTGTTGTAAAGGTAATTGTTTTCCCGTGAAAAGCAAATAAAGTAAAAAATTAAATTGCAATTTTCGGAAAAACGGTAAGAGATAGAACAAAAGTTTAAATGTAAAAAATGTTCCTTACATAAAAATAAACAACTTTTGTTTGAAACATTTTTTCGAAAAAACAATCATTTTCCCTCGAGAAAGTAAATAACCAGTCCTGTTTTTTTCGTTAATGCAAAATCCAACTATTTTTGTCCTTAAATTTAAAAAAAGTATAAATATAATTTTACAAGAAGTTTTAAACCATTTTGCTTAAATGGCTTGTAGTGTTTACTACTAATTGTTGCAATGACAACGAATTTTATTTTCTTAAAAACAATGGTATTGTTATGTTCAACAATATAAATCTTGCAACCCAATTTTGAAGCCGACACCCTCAATCGATTACGTTGAAATTTTGTAAGCACGCTGACTTTGAATGACATTGAATTTTTATGGTTGACTTGATCAAATTTTCTCTTCGCTTCCGCCATATTTTGTTAAATGGGGGGGGGGGGATGTTATTACTCAATTTTAAAGCAGATATCTTCAACCGATTGAGTTGAAATTTTGTATACACGTTTAGATTTGATAACAAAACATGGTAAGGTTAGTGGCGTTATTATTTTTCCATCACTTCCACTATAATTGATTTATCTATAAATGATTCAGCTATACCGATTCTAAGGGACTTCTAAATTATAGAAAGATGCGATTTTGGACATTCGACAGAGACTTGCTTGAATTGAGGGTCAACCTATGCGCAGTACTATTACATGTAATCCTCGTGTGCGCACAAGCAATTTTTAAGGCCTACATGTGCGCAGTAACAAAATATAAATTTAGCGTATGCGCAGTTGCAAGATTCAGGATAAATGCATGCGCACAACTATAATTATTGATTAATCTGTGGGCACTT
Organism: Chrysoperla carnea; assembly: GCF_905475395.1. NCBI lineage: Eukaryota > Metazoa > Arthropoda > Insecta > Neuroptera > Chrysopidae > Chrysoperla > Chrysoperla carnea. Next base: position 135,057 of record NC_058341.1, read on the forward strand.
CCCGGATATAATACCCAAATATGCGCACTAACAAAATATAAAGTCCCTGTATGTGCAGTTGTAATATTCAGGATCAACCCATGCGCAGTATTATTACATGTAATCCACATGTGCGCACATGCAATATATAAGGCCTACATATGCGCAGTAGCAAAATATTAACCAAGGTAATGCGCAGTTCTAAGATTCAGGTAAAATGCATGCGCAGAACTATCATTTGTGATTAATTTATGCGCATTTTCAATATTTAAGGACTAAATATGCCCATTTACAAAATATAGGGTTCCCGTTTGCGCAGTTGTAATATTTAGAATCAACCCATGCGCAGTACTACATCATGTAATCCACATGCGTGTACTAGCAATATATAAGGCCTATATACGCGCAGTAACAAAATATAAATTCAGCGTATGCGTAGTTGTAAGATTCAGGATAAATGCATACGCACAACTATAATTATTGATTAATCTGTGCGCACTTGCCGGATATAATACTCAAATATGCGCACTAACAAAATATAAAGTCCCTGTATGCGCAGTTGTAATATTCAGGATCAACCCATGCGCAGTACTATTACATGTAATCCACATGTGCGCACTAGCAATATATAAGGCCAATATATGCGCAGTAGCAAAATATTAATGAAACTAATGCGCAGTTCTAAGATTCAGGTAAAATGCATGCGCAGAACTATAATTTGAGATTAATTTATGCGCATTTTCAATATTTAAGGACCAAATATGCCCATTAACAAAATATAAGGTCCCTGTTTGCGCAGTTGTAATATTTAGAATCAACCCATGTGCAGTAATATTTCATGTAATCCACATGCGTGCACTAGCAATGTATTAGGCCTACATACGCGCAGTAACAAAATATAAATTCAGCGTATGCGTAGTTGTAAGATTTAGGATAAATGCATGGGCCGAACTATAATTTGTGATAAATCTGTACGTACTTCCAATATATAAGACCCAAATATGCACACTTACAAAATTTAAGGTCAATGTGTGCGCAGTTGTTGTATTCCAGATTATCCCATGCGCAGAACAATTATATGGGATCAAAGTGTGCGCAATACCAATATATAAGACCCAAATATGCGCACTTACAAAATATAAGGCCCCTGTATGAGCCGTTGTAATATTCAGGATCAATCCATGTGCAGAACTATTTTATGAAATCAAGCTGTGCGTATTACCCATAAATAAGGCCTAAATATTTGCAGTTACATAATATCTGTCTGTCCATATGCACATCTGTCTGCCAACACGATAACTCAAAAACGAAAAGAGATATTAAGATGAAATTTTTATAGCGTACTCAGGACGTAAAAAGTGAGGTCAAGTTCGTAAATGATCATTATACGTCAATTGATTTCTGGGTCTGTGGAACCCATCTTGTAAACCGTTAGAGATATAACAAAAATTTTAATGTAAAAAATATTCCTTATAAAGAAATAACCAACTTTTGCATAAAACATTTTTTCGAAAACATGACTGTTTACCCATGCGGACGCAAATTAGGCGTAAATTATATAGAATGCATTATATAATAATCAATATCAGTTATATGAAAAGGAAATTTTCATTATAATATTTATAAATAACACTATTTTGATGACATCTTGTTCGGCATATTTCTTGACGTACGAGGCTCAGTATTCAACAGTAATTCAATGTATGCATAATGGTGAGTTAAAATTGTTACAAACACTTTCAACTTAAATACTATTGCCTGGCAAAAAGAAGTGATATCCCACCAAAAACATAAATGTGTAAAAAGGCGTAGATGAATTCCAATAAACTCAATTACGTCAGCCCAAAAAAGTTGTGAAATCCCGTAGAGAAAAAAATTATTCGAAAAAAAATTATAAAAATGGCATAAATTTATTGAGTAACTTTTCCGTAAAGAAACATTAAAGTATTACATTAGCAACTTTTCGGTGACTTCATACCTACACGCACCTGTATAGGAGAACAAAAGATAATCGTTAATCCCCTACTATCTCCCTCCTCCCCTCTAATGTTATGACGTTATAATTTTTTCACAACTTTTATTAAACATCAAAATTTAAATTTAAACAATCAAAGTATTCTTTAGATTAAAGTCAAGCACCTACTTAACAAAGGCCTAATTTTTTTACTAAAGTACGAAAATTGTTGGTTTAAATTTCTTGTGTAAGTTTCTCCTTAGTACGTATTTATTTAATATTTTACTTCGCAAGTTTTCGGAATACAAAAAACGAATCTAAAAATAAAAAACTTGCGAAGTAAAATATTAAATAAATACGTACTAAGGAGAAACTTACACAAGAAATTTAAACCAACAATTTTCGTACTTTAGTAAAAAAATTAGGCCTTTGTTAAGTAGGTGCTTGACTTTAATCTAAAGAATACTTTGATTGTTTAAATTTAAATTTTGATGTTTAATAAAAGTTGTGAAAAAATTATAACGTCATAACATTAGAGGGGAGGAGGGAGATAGTAGGGGATTAACGATTATCTTTTGTTCTCCTATACAGGTGCGTGTAGGTATGAAGTCACCGAAAAGTTGCTAATGTAATACTTTAATGTTTCTTTACGGAAAAGTTACTCAATAAATTTATGCCATTTTTATAATTTTTTTTCGAATAATTTTTTTCTCTACGGGATTTCACAACTTTTTTGGGCTGACGTAATTGAGTTTATTGGAATTCATCTACGCCTTTTTACACATTTATGTTTTTGGTGGGATTTAAACTTACAAGAAGAAAAACTATTTACAGTGTAAGACATCTACGAGACATTCTATGGCTCTTATTTATCCAATATTTTAAAGTGATTCATAGGAAAATCATTGATGACTTCGAGCAGTCAATTTGGTAGTCATAAGTTAGCTATGAAATAACTAAACCATTAAAAGAGAGTTATAATTAGGTTTATAAGATTTATTAAATAATTTTTAGCTTGAATCAACTAACTCTAATAAATATTAAATAAAAAACTTGATATAATTTATTAATTTTTACTTATTAAAGTTCAGAACCTTTAACTTTGTTTGATCATTAAAACTTTTTTTATGACTTTTAGAAAGTACGAAAGTATTTCTAATTACTTGTTTTATATACGTTTCAATATCATATTTATTATGATTATTATTAATATTAATAATTATTTAATAAGGCTGTTCTTTTTTATGTTTTATTAAATTTTATTATTTCACCATTTTTCTATTGAGAAAAAAAAACTTAATACTTTTAGTTGAGTAATCGAAAATTAAAAGAAATAAAATTATTATTTGATGATTAGAGGAAATTATTGAACTAAGTCCAGTTCGGTTTTTGGGATTTAAAATTTGGTGAATATTAACTGGGTTTTATAATATTATTCTAGGAATATTTCGATTAAATTAAAACAAAAATTTTATTCATTTAACGACTTGTTATTGGGTAGAAAACCCAACAGTTCGTTTAGAATAATTTAAATTAAAATAAATGATCAAAACATTAACTAAAAATTAAAAATAATGTTAGTTAATTTAAGTTTAAATAAAAAATATTTGAGTACATATAAAAATTATTGTGAACTTTCGCCAGTCAACCATTCCCAGTATCAGTTAATTAAATTTTAAATTTAATAAAGTATGAAATAATTTAATTTAATTTTTTGTATTTCACAAGAGAAAAAAACGATAATATTTTTTTTTCTTTTTTATCGAATTTTCTTTGAGCTTAAATATAGATATTGCTGTCCGTCTGTGGCATCGTAGTGCCTCAACTATTTTGATTTTTTTGTTTCGTTTGAAAGGTAATTTAATGGGGAGCTAAGTTCAGAGTTCCGTATCTGGGAAAATGAAGAAGTAGGCGATGATCCTTAAAATCGGTTCAGTTTGGACAAGGCTTTAATGAAAAACGTAATTTAATGGAGAGTATTCTTAGATACGTTTCAAGTCTGAGATATGGGTCCCGTACAAAACAAATTTTTGGGAAGTTTTTTAAATTTCACTTGTTTCAATAACTTTACATGTACCTAATGCGAGTTTCGTTGAAGAAAATTAAAAGCGTACGCAGATCCAGCGTGATAAAATTTTTTTTTTACATGAATTAAAATTGAAATGAGAAGTTTGATACGAAGTTTATGGTGATAAAAGTTGTTTTTCATATACATTTTCTTCGTTTTTCTCTCTCATCTAAATAAAGAAGCGACCGACTGACTGCCTGATGACAGAAGGACAGACTTGGTTTTCCTTATTGCTTCTTGGTACCAAACACCCATCCAACCAAGCACAAGCACAAGCACAACCAACACACACATATTGTGTGCAATGTAAAATTCACCAAATGGATTTTAAAATTATTTAAATTAAATTAACTAAAATTTAATTTTCACAAAACTTATTATGTTATTTATTTTTATAAAAAAAAACGAGAGATGAAGAAAATTTTTGTATATTTTGTTGTCTTGAAAATTTGTGTGAAAATGAGCTTGTAAAATTGTTTTATATCTATTTATATATAAATGCATTTAATTATTATATTAAAATAATAATTTCTTGCATAATTTTTGTTCATAAAGCAGATGAATTTTCCCATGAATTGAGATTGATATTGTATCTAAATTATTTGTGGATTTGAGTCTGGTAACTCTACAGTAAAACTGTTAAACGATGCTATTTAACGATAGGTACAATATGGACTAGGTATGACAGAAATTTTGATCAAGTTTTTTGAGCTGACACACCGAGATATTTCGAAAATAGAACTGAAGAAAATCAACAAATTAAAAAAAAAGTAATTCTGCGATAAAGGTAAAATTTTATTGGCTTTATATATTAATTTCTTTGGGCCTGTTCTTCAAATTTTTGGATTAAAAAACTCAAAAAAATATCAAATTTCAGTTTCATTTAAAGAATTGAAATAAAATGTTCGACTAATTTTTAATTGTGATGTTAATTAATTACGAATAGTAGAAAAACCCAAACAGCGTGTCATAATTCTTGACATGTGATTTAATTTTAAGATTATACAATAAAAATAATAAAATCACTGTACTGTGATTTATATAAAACGAAAAACAATATAAAAATTGTAATGGTCAAGATTTAGAAGTTATTTTGAAATGATAAGAGAAAAAAAGTCATTAATCATTTTATACTAACTGGAAAAATCACATAGTTCATTTTTGTTTTTTTAAAAACATAGCGAACGAAAAATTAAATTTTCACATTTATATTTGTGTCTAGCGTTTCATGTTCACAAACAGTTATGTAGAGGATGGCCTTTTAATTAACTATTTATTATTCTGCTAAGTATCTTAGAAGCTATAATATATTTTGGAACTATATTACTTATCTTAAGTTATCGTTCTGATTCGTTTGTGGGGTGGGAGGAAAATGCTCACTAAAAACTGAGAATTTTCATTTGGGTCGCATAAGAACTAAAACTTTTGTATGGGATTTAATTTGCCATGGATTTTGATAATATGCAAAATAATTTTTATATTTTGTCAATTTGTATTTTTTGTAAAAATTGTTTGTTCTTTTATTATAAATAACGAGTTGTGAAAGTGAGTTATCAGAAGTTAAAGATAATAAAGATAATTTAAAGTAAGTACATATGTAAGTTTTATGTAATGTCATAATAAATATCCCGATCAAACTAAATGTAGGTAATGCAAGTATTCGTCTTACGAAAAAAAAATTGGATAGTGAAATTTATTTGCTAATTAAAATTACTGTCATTATACCAATATTTACCGAGAAATTCTGAATTTGATTCGGAAAGTGCATTAAAGTCGTAAAAATTTCTCTAAATAATTGGCACAACAGAAAAATTGTATCAATATTAATTACGATTACAGAACTCTAATGAAATCTCTCAACTTTTAAGTGAAGTTGGGGTGACACCCAATACTTAACTAAATGAAATATAAATTCTTAAGACAAAATAAATCATTTATCAAATTTTATGGTTTTTTAGTACAATACGATAAGAAATAAATTTAATAAAAAAAAAATTAATTTTATAATTAAAAAAAAAAAACTAAATAAAATGAGTTCTTGTATGAACTCGTATATAAAATTTTCTATGTACTTACATTGCACCGACATATAACGCATCACGTTTACTATCCAAAAAGAAAGTTCTATAATACATTGTTCCACAATTAAATTCACGAACATGATCTGAAACAGAAAGAAAATACACAAAAAATTAAATTAGTTTATCATCAAATATTTACAAAACTATCGGGGGTCAAAATATATAATAGTAGTTAATTCAGTCAGTTGGGAAAAATTAGACGAAAATTACAAGTAAATTTTCCTCTCTGTTATAATTTTTTACGATTTTTCATGTTCTAAACAAAAAACGTTAACTTTTTGTATCTTAATAGCTTTTCCATACAAGATTTGTGATACCTGCAGACTTGTATTCTGTACATGGAGGATAACATGATGTTCTTAAACCCAGTATTTTAATTATATAAAAATCATATCAATTTATTATTATTATTGAATGAGATAAGAATGTTATCCTGTCACCTCATGCCTTGTGCCCAACGCGTACAAACCGAATAAAACCATGTTTATATACAACAATATACACATGTTTATATACAACAATATACAGGATGAATATTAAGTTACTGTCCTTATATTTCAAAAAGGGAACATAAAACGATGAAAACGTGAAAATATTGTTCGACTCATTTTTAAACGGAATAGAAGAAAAGTATTTATACTTTTTATCCAATTAACGAGTCGATAAATGATTTTAAATTTTTTCCATACCGCTTACGAAATTCAAGGATGGAAAGTTTTTAAAAAAAATCATTCTGTATAAGAATCCGGAATATTTTACCATAAATGTCATTATTAAATGATATATGATAAAATTGAAAAGGAGGAAAAAATATAGAAAAGGTTTCGCCTATTTACTTTATACGCTACGTATTTTTGAAAACTGTTTATAGACTTTAAAAATTGACTTCGTTAAACAGATTTTAATTGATTTGCGAAATCTGGTGATTTTTTTTGTATATATTTGATCAAAGATGATCTGTAAAAGTGTGGAAATGTATGGAACTTTTATCCAAAACATTTAGTAAATAATTTAAGACCCTATAAAATAGAACACTCTTGATTCACACACGGCCCTTAATGAACTATTTCGTCATTTTTGTTAAGGTTTTTACTTGTCTCTTGTTCATAGTAGTACAAAATATCAAGATGTGGCGATAATTTTAAAACTAACATTGAAAATTTAAACACACTTTATTTCCCCATATATCCAATTCTAAAAGATACAATCCGAATAAAATATTGTATGCTCTGGGTGTATTTATTGTATAACTAAGTAGTCCGTGACCTACGAAATCACGCATCATTAAACAACTCGACAAGCCATTACTAACTGTTAAGTTATATGACCAAGTGTCCATCTAGAAATATCTAGAATACTGCATAGTACATTCAATATAGCATAGCATTCATTCTATCATTGGTCAAATGGTCAGTCACTATATATGACATATAATAATGTGACGTTTATACATATAATAGCTAATATATTCGAATTGATTCTAAGTTATTATTCGGAGTGAATTTAGTTGAATTATTTTATACATGTTTTGTGGTGTGTAGAGAGAAATGTTTTGATATGGTTTTGATAAGTTAGACATTTATAGGTATCATTAAATCTATGAAAAATTAGTCTGAGAAAGGACAATACGGTATTTCCAACACCATAAGATCTTAGAACGAGTAAAAAGAAAATTCCCTAAATAGTTGGGATTCAGAACCAAATTTTTTGTTGACAAAATTGGAAAGTTGTATAACAAAGCAAGAAACATAGAAAATATAAAAAAACCCAAGAAAATTCTATACCTTCGTACAATCGATACCAATTTTCAAAAACCATTTTCAAAATTTCAAGCTAAAAGGGAATGTAATTTTTGGTTTTTTTGGAAATTTGAAAAGATCAAATTTGTATAAACACCTTTGTTAAACCTCACAGTTTGAGAATGGTCTAACAGGACGAAACATGTCATAGATATTTATAAAATAAAAGTGGATAAGGCAAAAATAATTGTAATATTCAAGTAAACGGCTTCATTACTAAAAATTATGGTTGTTTTTCGATGAGGCCAGCCTGTATATTTTGTTTCTGGTTACTATTGGTAAGTAAAGAGCCCATTGAACCATAAATGACCGATAAGCACACCCACATAGAGAATGCAGAAACAAGTTTGTATCTATTATACAAATGAATTTTGGGTGCAGAAGCATAATATATAAAGTCTTCTTCACTTATTCCAACTATTTGCTTCGGTTCTCATTCCTAGTTCGAATCAAATTACCTTCAACAGATCACCAGACAATGAGAATTTCACTTCTACTATATAGTGACTATTTGTAAATGCATACAAATACACCAGAAGTGTCAGTACAGGTCAATTGTCAATTAATATTTATCTTAATTAATAATGTTTCCAAAAATGAAGCAGAGAAATGCACAAAATGAGATTATAATCTCATATTTTGTGCATTATTAGTTACTGTCTAATAAATTTTGTAAACTTACTCGACAACTTCAATAAATTTGAGAGACGAGTATTATTGTTAATATATGCACTTTTAAGTTTTCCACTGCTCAAGATTTATCAGTTTTCATACCGAAAGCATCGAAAATTAACCGGGTGTATCAGAATAAATGATCAATAATCTTGGGGGGATAAATAATTTAACGATTTATTATTTTGTTTTACGAAATAATTAAACAAATATCGATTACAGGTATTTGTTAAACCAATCGAATAAAAATCGTAATTTTTTACAATACAAATGCAAAGAAAATCGAAATTTACCCTGAAAAATGAGCCAGGTCTGATTCTAATCTGGTTAACGAAGATAAAAAATGGTGATTTTCTAAAAGCTTCCAGAAGTTTTTTTAATTTAGTTGGTATAAATAGACCAAAATCTAGTCCAAAAATGGGTCGGAGATCTGTTCGGGATGACACTCACATAAATTGTTCAAATCCATCCAAAATATATCATGTTCTTACTTAAAAGTATAACGATTTAACGATTTAACGATTTTTTTCTTGTTAAATTAGACCTTGACGCGCCGTTTAAACTATCGATAAAAGGTGTAAAATTGAAACAAATCGATAAATGGTGACAGTTTTTACTTATTTTAGGGCGATGATGAAGTAAATCGTTATATTTCAAAGAAAAACGTTAATGAAAATTATCGGAGTAAACTTATAAATGTTTTTTTCGAGAAATTCTAACAGTTGATGCGATTGGCATTCAAATCAGAATCCCAAGTCATTTTTCAGGTTCAAGAGACTAATTATACATTCCAAAAAATCGTGACACAATTTTCTTAGAATTTTACTTCGAGATTTACGTAAAACAAAAAAGTATTATTTTTTAATAAAAAATAAATCAAACATATGTAAGATATTTAAATATTTACTTCAGTTAGTTGTTATTCTCAAATTATTAAATAAAATATTTTTTTTAAATAATTGACCTTCAAATTTTTATTTCATTAAAAATGATATTTTTGTGTGTTTGTAAGTAATTTTTATATCAAAATAATTGAACTGGTAAAAACAAATCTTAAGTTATGCAATTTATATTTTATCAAAATAATAAATTTTTACATCTTCTATTCAAACGTTGATATAAATTTTTTACCAATAATATATTTTAAAAGAATATTAAATATTGATATTATGGTTAAAAGAATTAATTGTATAAATACTATATAATTTCTATATACAATATTTACTTATAATTCAAAGATGATTTTTTTAAAAGATTTTCTCCATAACGAGTTAAATGAAATAAGTAATGATCTTGTACCCAGAATGTTAGCGCCCATACCCTCCTAGTCTATAATTCAAATATTACTTCAAAATCATTTAAAATATGTCTTATTACCATTGTTCGTTGTTGTTGCTGCCTATTGTTGTTTGTTCGAAATACATAGAATTGTTTTCGAAGAGCTTGAACAGAAAGTTTATTTATGTGTTTGTTTTGTTGTACAAAATGGAAGAACTTTAAATGGTGTGATATTCAGACAGTTTTCACACAAACATACACACACAACTAGAATAACTAGAACTAGATAGAAAACCCTTCTAGAAACTTTATTACTATAGTTTTGGTGTGAATTATAAATATCTTTTGTATTGTTCTAATTATTGTATGCCAGAAAATAAAAAATAAAAAAACACTCAATTTCTGGAATTCTCTGAAGTTAAAACTAAATACTGAATAGTTTATCATTCATTAAAACACTAATTTTCGACCATAAATTTTCTAATTCTAACAGACTTTCTTGGTAGATATAGTTGTTTGAAATTAATGTGGATTCGGTTAAGAAGGTTAATGTCGTTAAAGGTTATTTGTAATAATTTTCGATTGCAATTTTGTAAATGTTAGAACTATTTGAGATATTTAGATAGTTAAATTTCAGTCAAGTTTCCTTCGATGGACTCGAAAATAGTTGATCGTTTATTTTGAATTTGAAAAATAAAGGGAATTATCTCGATAAACATTAATTTTACATGAAAAATGGCCATAACAAAAGTTTTTGGGAACTGTTTTTCTAATAAATTTTACTTGAAGGGTGATTCTGTACATGTAATTGACACTATATTTAACGATTTGACCCAAAATGAGTTTTACTTTCCGTCATATTAAGAATAGTACGGTTCCAGCACGTTTAGAGAATTGGCACGACTTCAATTTTGACTTCAGGTGGTTTACTCCAGCGATTAAGTTGGTTTTTAAACTTCGAATATCTTTCTCTTCGAATATCTAGTGAAGAAAATTCAGATAGTTTATGTATTTACCGCGTATCGCATAGTTTTTTATTTTCTTTTTAAAATGTAAAATATTCACCCAAAAAATATATCAATAAAACAAAACACATCCTTTCCAATTTTCAAACCCCTTCTGCACCCCCATATATTGGTCGGTTTTGATTAATAATTCAACAAAATTTATACATATTTATATAGTTTTTATTTTATTTTATTTTAAAATAATAAAAAATTCTATTGAACCGAATTTTACACAAAGACTTTGTGTATCGAACGATCGCATCGACATCACAGAGAGAAAGTAAGTGAAAATAGGCTTTTTGGTTTGTTACGCTATCTATTCATGCCTTTAAGGGTTTATTGGTTCACTAAGTAAAGCACATTATACTAACATTATATATTGGGAAGGATTGAGAAAGGGATTGGGGTAAGGTATACACTTATACGAACGTTGAAAACACATTAAATAAATTCGTTAAGTTTATGTGATATGCATGATTTTGTAAAACGAACAAACTTCATTGCCGGCATCCAATATGTTCACATTATAATCCTTAAGGCGCAAAATAGTTGTGTTTTGATAGAAATCTTTAAATAAATATTACAGGACACAATATTGGAAGTGAAATTTATAAAATCTCCATTAGATTGCCTTTTTCTTTAAAGTATTTTCAAAACTGAACCGATTTTAAAGATTATAGCCAATATTTTAGTTTTTCCGGGTACGGAATCCTAAGCTCAGACTTAAAACATAACTAACAACACTCTCCATTAAATTACCTTTCAAACAAAACAAAAAAATTCAACATCTATTCATTCGTTTAGGCGCTACGATTCCATAGACAGACAGACAGACCCACACACATAGCGGTCAAACTTATAACACCCCTTTTTTAGTTCGAGGGTTAAAAAAAGTCATATTCTTTCTTTTAAATCACGCTTTATGTTAAAACAAGCTTGGCACGAATGTCGCAAAACCTTTAACAATTTAAACTTCAATTTCTTTCTCTTCTCAGCTGAAATTTTAACTGAATTAAATATTGAGTTTTGAAGTAATAAATTCAATAGTAAATGGAATAAAATTATATGAAAATTTTTATTTCTTGCACCAGTGGCAACAGAGTCACTACCATTTTATTTTTCACATCCCACCCCTTCTGTTTTTAACTCAACTACTTCTCTTGTAAAGTTGTAAATTTGATACTTCAAAGAGAGACTCTTTTTTACACAATATAAATTTGAACATTTTGTGTTTTACATACATACGCACGTATTCATTTGTTTTTTGTAGGAGTAGGTGAGGCTAAGTGCGTGTGGGTGGGTAAATGATGGGATAACGGGACAAGAGGTGAGATGTATTATTGGCTTTATAGTGTTATATGTGTTGGAAATACTTCTTCTTTATGTACTCATACCTTTAGAATTCTAGGATGTATATAATTGTATACACTATATAGACTAATTTCGATTGGAAAAAACTTTTTTGATATAAGGGTTCGAATTTAACGGAATTTACTACCACTTTCTATCTAGAAAATATGTGAAAGGTATGGTATAAATTCTAGAAATATTTCATGATATGCTTGCCTTATTGTCTCTATAGCGAAAAATAGGTTTTATATGAATAGGTTTTAGAAATAACATATTGGATAATTTCTAACACTTTTTTGCTCTTGTGCTAAGAGAAATTCTCTCAATTTCTGATGGATTTTAATAAAATATATTTAAAAAAAACTATAGATAAGTTGAAAAAAGCTAAAAAATTCATAATTCGAAAAAAGATAAAATAATAAGAAAATGGAAAATGTTTCAAGCACATATATCATGCGAAAATTAAAAGTTATTTATGTTTTGAATCGAGCGTGACCCAAATGAAGCTAATGTGATGATTTCCTTTGAGAATTCAACTGATTACATTTCGTGATTAAAATACTTGCTTTATTTTAAAACAGGGAAAGTTTTGAAGCAATGATACCTCCTATTTAAATGTTTGGTAAAGCTGGGACTTCATTAAATTTCATTAGATTTCTGTATGAATAACAGAGGTGTATTAATTCATTTATTTTAAAACAATGTCTATTTATAATTTTATAAAATAGACAGTTTTCCACTCATTAAATATAATTGATACTTTTAACATACTTAATTAAAATCTACTATAACTCTAACTCTAACTCTTGAACTCATTTAAAAAACATGATTAATATAAAATATTTTTAGTATAAATTTAAAACCCTTATCATCATTGAAGTCAACTCAGATCTTTAACAAAAGTAGGAGGTACTAACCATGATAACATATCCATGTATGCATGAATTGTATGTATATCAATTAAACAGAAAAACCCTTCACTTTATTTTTTTCATCTAAATTAATTTCACTTAATAAATAAATACCTGAGTTTTGTATTCAAAATCTATATAGTTCATATGTACAGAGTGAAACATAAGTGGATGTACAGTTTATAAAAATTATTAGGAATATAATTCACATTTTTATGAGGATCGAAGTTAAAAATCAATATTCATTTACAAACAAGTTTCTTTAGGAGTTTGGAGAAATATTATTAAGGTATTTCCAACATGACAACACTTCTAGACAAATGGGACCTTTTTTCACAGACTCAGAATAAAGTAAGTTGTGAGATACCAAAATTACAGAATTTTTGATCGTCTTGATCGAGAGATAATCAGCTGCAAAGTTTGTGAATTCGACGATATGTAAAACTCACATACGAACTGCAAATACCATCCAAATTCAAATAATATAACAAATGAATAGAATCAAAATTCGATATAAATCGTCAATTTTTTGGTAGTAGTATACCCATTTATGGCTCAATCTGTATATGTATGAACTAAATGAATGTAAAGAATGCTGCAGTAGATATACATGTAGGTATATCAATCAAATGATATATCATGTTTAAATGTAAAATGTTTAAATTTAATTAAATTAAAGAATTATTATTAAATACACCAACAATTGTATAAATTATTTATTTAATATTATTAAATTTAATACAAAATATATTTAATTCACACACAATCATATATGTACGTAGGTATATATCAAATATTATAGTGTGGACATGAAAAATATTATTTAAGATTTTAAACATCTCACTTATGACACGTTCTATTAAGATAGTACGATAACCAAGGCAATTTTAGATTTAGGATTGAAATTATTTGTACCTTAGTTTCAACTTTGTTAATGAATTTTGTTATAACTTCCTGAATGTAGACGAAAAAATATGAATACCATTTTTCGATACTTGCCTTGATTTACCATATATCGAAAGCTGAATAATTGAATAAAATTTTCGATATTTTGAAAGTACGCCAGGTATCGAAAAATTGTTATGTTTCATTCAATACTGTCTTGTTATTTAAGTAAGAGTGTTGATTTTTTGAGTTTGATCACAAAAATTATTAATTTAGATTCAAAAGTATGTTTTTCTTGGATTAAAAGTACAAAATGAGGTTTTTTGTTGATTCAAAGTTATTTTTTGTACGTATACGAACTTTTCAACTTTCAGAAAATAAAGTTGCATAATAGTTTTCTATTTGAAGCCACGTTATAATATTTAAACTGTACGGATGCTAGTAGGTATTTTAAATAAAATAAAGTATAGTACAATATACTAATTATGCTAATCTCTGATATTATAAATTACAACATTTAGAATCCCTATTTTATTAAAACAAATAACTACCCCCTATTATATACAACTACCCTATCTTTATGTATATAAATGTATATAGGTATGTTTAAAATAATGAATAGTTTTTGTTTTTAGTCTGCAAAATAGTAAAATACTACTAGTTTATTTATTTTGTCTAGTAAATATTATGGGAAGCTCGTCAAGGTAGGTTTTTATTTTTGGGTTGGCACATTGCTTTGACTATTTTACAATCAAATGTATCGAAATATCCCTAATTATTCTTATAAAGGAAAGTACCTGAATGGCCGAGCTTTACTTGGGATTTTTCGAGTTAAAAAGTCACAAATTTCATCAATAATTAATATAAGAAGTATTTAAAATGTCTCAACACAAATACCAATTAGAATGTCTCGGTAATGTACTTTATTTCGTCACCAATAGATGTCAGGAAAAGTCATATTTTGCAGTCAATGTTTCACTTTTTCCTGAAAACACAGATAAAACGACGTTTTCTACAAATGAAACTTAGCTAGATTTATTTTTCGCTCCAAAACCCCCTGCATACTAACTTTCATGAAAATCTTTGGAGCCGTTTCCAAGATTGCTGAAATATATATACAAGAATAACCCGTTTAAATATATAAGATACTAATTGTAATACCATCATCGTTAGTATTGTGAATGCATTATTGGTATACTTTTTTTTTCTTCAAATTTTTTGCAACAATGTGCATGGTTTTTTAGTAAAAACAAAAAGATGGCGAGCTTTGATGACCTCATCATTTCGTACAACAAACTGATTTTAAATTATAAATGTTGTATATGAATATTTAGTGAACTAATTAATTAAATAATAAAAAGCTCTGCTTAGTGTTCCAACTATACCTCTATGAATGCATTATAATAATAATTATTATTATATATACATCAACAACATACGACCGGTGCGAATTTTAAAAATAAATTATGATTTGATGAGAATATTATTTGATTTTATTTAGTTTGCATACGTAAACTTGCGGATAATAAAATTGCAATATATATATCTGATATTATAAATAGTTGCAATTTTATTGTCCGCAAAATACATCCTTGCTTGTACATCTGCATTTTCTACGGTATAAAAAATAAATTTGTTTATCTTGAGAAATAATTAACTCACGTTTTAATGAGTTTATCGTGTTACCAGAACTTTCAAAATTTCAATAAAACTTTAGTTTCAAATGAAAATTATATGTTCTTTTGGTTTTACAAATGTTTACGATAATAAAAAAAAAGTTAGTTAAAAATTGATGACATTAAAAGTTAAATTAACAAAAAAAATAGATCATTTTTAGCGTGACAACATGCAATTATTTATAAAAATTATTAATATTAATAATAATAATAATAATCATAATAATAAACATATCATAACGTTAATGCATCATAATTAAAATATTAGTTCTGTATTGCGACACAAAAACATTATATTTATCCTTAATTTTAACAAGTATTGTGGGTAAGACCTTTAAAGATCAAACCATTAACTTTTCGATTTAGTGCCAACTAGCCAAATAGGCAATTTATAAGACGTAAATGTAAGAGAATGCTCTAAAAATATCGAAAAAGCGTCAAAAACTTAAAGTTTTTTATGTTGTCTTTTTGGAAAGACAGTCTTTTTTTGCAAAACCAGAATATGTGACAAATTTTTGTACCATTAACATTATTGTAACTTCTTCTACAAAGTACTATGTTAAAAATCACAGTTTTAAAATGAAATAATTCAAAAATTTGCTTCACAAGATGCCCTAAAACTATCTTTATTGTGATCCAGGGACTTCTACTATCGTTTACTGCAAAAAAGAAAATGAACATTCATCGCGTACTTCCTAAATGAGAATTTTCACTCAAAAAATAGTTTTTTAGCACTAAGTATCATTAAGCCACACTTAAATTTCCGAAGGTACGTATTTACCCCCAATGGCACTGTATTCGAGTTTTAATTTCTATTTTCAGGATTAAAAGTTTAAAATCTCGATTAGTTAGCCAATAATAACATCGGTTTGGCTGTATAAACATTTAAAAAAAAGTAATAAATTAAAAAATAAAATAATAATAGGAAATAAAAAATGGTTTTTATTATTCGATATTATGTTAATTTTAATAACGTTTTTTATAAAAATGTCCTTGTCTGATCATTATTGTTACTACTTCTAGAAATGATGTAGAAAATTAAAATATCATGCGACGAACGGACGTCTTTATCAGCAAAAATATTGTTTGTTATGACATTTTAACATTCATTCTTTCATGCGGTGGTAATTTGTGTGTTAAAATTTATAACGTTCGAAAACATATCCTAAAACATTATTTATTATTTAATGAGTTCTAATAAGGCCTTTAAAAAGTTATTTACGATGAAAGAAGACTTTGGTATAGTTGTTCATTATTATATCATAATTAACCAGTTAAATTTTTAGGGACCTTCAGAGAACTGAAAATGTGGACGTCCAGTTTTGTGAAATAAAATAAAATCTGTAATTTCCCATAAGGATCCATTTTAAAATATCTTTTTTTCAGTTCCCTAAAGGCCTCTAAAAATTTAACTGGTTAATTATGATTTAATAATGGACAACTATGCCAAGTTTCACTAAATTCTGAATGCTAAGTCTATTACCGATAGTACTACCTTTTTATACATATATTAAAGTGATTCGGCTGTTTGAGTCAAAATCCCTGCCAATAAACACAATTTTGGGACCTCTTGTTAAAATTTTGAATTATTTCATTTTAATTGCGACACACTGTAAATTTTAATTTTATATTAATTTTACATATAAAAGAGTTGAACGGACAACTTCTGATTGGAATGGGTAAATATGTAAAAGAATGAATGGTTGTTGGTTGGTGGTGTAGTTGAGGTTAATAATAGGTTTATAACAGGTTGAAGGTAGTTAGGTAGGACCTCTTATCTCAAAAACATAAAACATTTTACAAATACATGAAAATATTTTAATAAACATTCTTAATTTTACATTTTTATGAATATATATTTATTCTCATTCATTCATGTTTATAAGGTTTTAAGATATACGTGCCAGTCAGGTTCATGCTTCATGCCAGACCTTAGTCTGTCAGTCTGTCAGTCTGTTCACATACCAAACATATAAAAATGATTAAAAAAGTATTTTATATGTTTGTTTTGAATACATTTCAAATACTTTTTACAAATACAAGTTGATCTATCTTTATTGATAAAAGTCTCATGTTATGATATATTAATACAGAGTATATTTTTTAAGTTGACATATGCTTGAAACTGATTTTTTCTGTAAAAACTAGGCACTCTTTGAAAGAAATTTTCCAATAAATCCAATAAAAGTGGTTTATTTTTCTATAAAGACCAATTTTGTTCAAATTGAATTGACAAACGCACAAAAAACTACATTTTTTCTATCAATTACTGTCTAAGCTATTCGATAAATTAGATCCATTACCGAAAACTCCGTACAACCCGCGGAGCTAATAAAAGGATCCAGATTTTCGAAAGTCTCCAGCCATAAACTATCTAATTTTGTAAGATATTTTCGTGAGTCAGTCTTATTAAATCAACTTGTTTTATGATTACATTATAGTTACATTATTACAAATTAAATTCTTCATTAGGTTAAAATACGTTTTTTTTTTATTAGGCATGTTTGTTATAGAAACCTAACATGTTTGTTTGTTTTTTTATAGGTCTATATTACAGGGCATAAAAAAAAGTACCAACCTAACATATTTTGTTATACATTTTCCACTACTTTGTAAAAAAGTAATGGAAGAATTGTAATTTTGAAACAAACATTCGCTATAAATAATATAAATTTTGAATATGCCCGAGATATTTTTGGGCTGGTGTATCGTTCTCTTAGATGGAGGGAAGTACGTACTTGTGGTACTACAAGACAGATATGGTCTGAGTACAATCGCAGGCGTTCCGAAGTTCTTATATCACTTCCAAAGGCCTTTGTTCGCAAGGTTGTTGCGGCTCTCACAGGACACTGGCTGGGCGGCCAGCATGTTGAACGCTTAGGCCTGGCAATGTATCACGACTACTGCAGGAGCTGTCACAGTGGTGAAGACGAGGAGACAATATCTCATATTCTCTGACACTGCCCAGCTCTTGTCATGAGGAGATGGATTTACATGAGCTAGCCTCTCTTTGACGACCTCTCCGACCTAAAGTCAGTCGACGTCAAAGCCCTCCTGCTGTTCTTAAACAGTTCCAAATAGTTCATGGAGTAGTGATCGGGGATGGGCCAAGCTTTTTACGGTATCACAACGGACCCTATGGTCTAAGTGTGTCTCACCCCAGGACAGCCACTCTAACCTAACCTAGTCTAACCTAACCTATCGTTCTCTTATAACTCATTCTAGATTTAGGACAGTTGCATAATCTTCCCTTTTAAATTTCCTTGTACAAAGCGAAATAAAAAGTTTTCGATCTACTACTCTATGAACGTACAAGGAAGTTATGTGGTGTATATATCAGATTATTATTTTTTTAATATATTTCAGTATTTTATTACTTTATTGTGGTTTAAATAGGTTTATTATTTAAGTATACCTCGAACGTGTGTTATTTGTGACAACAGTAGTTATGTAATTTACATTCGTCGAAGAGGAATTCATTTTAATTACAAAACTATAAAAAAAAATATTTATTTACTTCTAGATTACATAATTAAATGTTGTTCAAGAGGTTATGGGCCCAGTAGAGGTCATGGCCATCCATTATACACTGATATTTCTTTTGTTTTTTGAATGTGTAACATCTTAGACTTAGAAATGTGGAAACCGGTAAAAAGTATAGAAAAAACCCGTCATCACTCGCGTTATGAGCATTTTGCTTACTCTTCTATGAAAATATTTTCAAATCATATATTTGAAAAGTGCAAGTTACGCCTTTTATTTGATACCCGACGCGCTATCATTAAATCGAAATTTGATTTTCGATGATAGCTTTATACCCTCTAGACAGCGCCACGATGTGACGTTACATAGCCTTTAATCAGTGCACCATCAAGACTCTTTTATCGATACCTCATTTGTCAAATTATGAAAAGTAGTTTAGAAGCCAGATGGGAAAAGATGAACATACATACATACCGATCAAACACAAAACCCTCGCTAGCGTATGGTTGTTTATGAACCACTTTGTACTTTGTATTAAACACAAATAATAATTTATTATGATATTCAGTAAATAATAATAATTATTATGAATATAATTTACAAATATGATTTTAATAATAATATATTGTTTGTAATCGCAGTTAGCTCTAACTAGCTCACAGGTACATGAAATGATCATGTGAAAACTCTTTACATATCTATAGCTCTCTATAACTAACTGCACGTAGGTATCACTCATATCAATCAACGTTTAGTGAATTGGATGAGTCCTTTATTATCCCTCTGATTCAGAGTTAACTA